>NC_047529.1:51638403-51943091 GCF_012275295.1 Melopsittacus undulatus | reverse complement strand
ACCCACAATTCAGTTTCATTATTATTTATTTGAATTTCCTTATCAAATTATTATTTTCAAAATGAGATACACTCTTCTAAGCTCAATTTATAGTTACAGTAACTAACGATTTACCATTTAGAGCCACTGCATATCAACTTAAATGAACACATTCCTTTGAATTAATACATATTAATGGAAATTGCCATTTTTTGCAGAAAGGAAATGTACTGAAAATAAAAGCAATTACCTTTCTTTTTAAATGTTTGTTGTTACCAAAACAGTGAAAACAGTGAGTTATAATTTGAGAAATAACTGTACATGAATTTTTTCTTGCTGTTTGGTGTTTTTTTAAAGTTTTCTTAATATTGCCCACAAATTGTCTAGAAACAGACCAAGAAAAAAGAAGTAATAAGAAGTATTTAACTGTCAGGCATGGTTTTAATTCAATACAAGGCTTTACACCTATTTCTTTAGTTTTAGAAGACAGGTTATAGTAACTTCAAGGCTAGCATGCAAATAGTAGCTCATTTCTATATAAGCACATTTTATGTTCAAATAGATGAAGAGATCTCCATATCATATATGAACAACGATCAGAAATGTATTTTTATGTGTCCAAGACCTTTAAAGGAAGAAGAAAGCTATGGTAGAGTATGACTGTGTTATACACCAGAGACAATGGTAGCTGAATGAAAACTATCTCTGGCACTGGATATAGCATCTTCACACAGCATCAGATAGGTGGTTTGCAGGTGACTTCGTTACCCTGTGTGCACTGCTTTGTCACCCACAGGCAACTCCCAGTTCATACAGTGAAGGCTAATGTTCCTTTTCTTGTTGGCTAGATCTGCTGATACTCTCTACAGCAACAATTAAGGCTTATTCTCACCTGTTAATATTTCCTATTTTGTTAATATGGCATAGCAATTATCTCTGCCTTTCAGTGGGCTGAGTATAGAAGAGGCTTAAGGAGTTGCTATGGCCCTGCCCCTGAAATTTGGCATAAAATTAAGGTTTTGAAATCCAGGCTTTTACTTTGGATCCTGATACTGGCCATACAGAATGAACAGATCCACATCTCTAAAATCTGATATGTTCTCAATGTAGTTATGTTGAGTTAGTTCTGGGCTTTATCTTAAAACGTTAACTTTCTACAAGTTAGAACTATAGTTTCCCTGTTTCTAAACAAGAATGTTCTCTACTCCTGATAATTTCATTGCAGACTGCACTGGAAGCTTGCAATATTTTCACTTTTTACAGTTCAGACACTTATATTTCCAAGAATTAATAACTAAACATCAAATCAAATGAAGGGGTAAGTTTGTATGTGGTGAGCTGGACACACATTTGTTCACACCACTTTTAATTTAAACTTCCTTTAACTGTATATATATTAATAAGTTCTAAATATATGCACGTTCACCCAACCTAATATAGTTAATACCAATGTATATTTATTGTTATTAGATTTTTATAGCATTTTTCCTGTATGACACCTCATAGGTGTGAAGTTAGCTAAATTTTTTAAAATTCAGGCTGTTTAGAGAACAATAGGTCCATTCACAAGCAACATTAACTGCTTAGCAATTTATAGCTCTTATTTACACTTAGCTTCTGCAATATAGGTAGCATAAATCTTCATTGAAACCAATAAATTAATGTATTTGGATATAATGAAACAAGAAAATATCTGAGATGTTTTCTTGTGTTTCATAAAAATGGTCTTCAGGCTTGGGTGTAAGCAAAAATATCTCTATTACATATAAAATGCAATTTCTGAAAATAGAATTTTTTGTTCTCCCTGCTCTCCCAGCCCCTTCATTTACTGTGTTTAACAGTGAAAGCCTCCAGTAAAGATGAGCTAGGAACAGAAGAGGAAAATCAACCTATTATATAGGAGCAGTGACTCTGACAGTGTTACAAATTATGGCAAGGCTCCAATTTTTAAAATTGTTTCATTTAAAATTTAAACACTGAATCCCTGTACAGTGTTTAGAGGCTTCTCAGCCTTCTATGATTCAATTTAGAGGAAACATTTATGGGGTTTAAATTGTTCCTGGCAATTCTGAGCTCTACTGCATTTTAAACAAATGTAATTTATACAGAACTGTGCCACATATAGTCCCAAGAAATCTAAAAATATCAATCAAATTTCATTTGCAAACCAGTTTTACTAACAGTCAGTGCTTCAATTGTTCTTCCCTCTTGGAATAAAGGGTAGTTTAAAACTGTTAACTGTGAAATACATGTTTCCAACAGCACTCTTTCTCATATGGAATGACTAAAAGATTTCTACAATCAAATCAAATCAACCCTTCAAAACACCATGTAGATTTCTTGTTCAGTTATTATACATAAGCCAAATACATTAATCAAATGTCAGGTAAGTTCAGCATGGCAGTATTTGGATACTAAAACTTTTTGTTTGGATTATTTTTTTATTTTCATTTAATAATACTAAGAAAAAGAACATGAAGGAATTCTGTATGTGTCCTTCTGTTTTAGAGATGTTATAATTAAATACCAGACAGACTATTCTCAGTCTGCTGGCTAATAATTTTTGTAAGATCTTTTTTGTTCTCTAAGCAGTTGCTGTACTATTCTTATTCTATAGACGCTTACAGCTGAAGTGACACAAATGTTCACGCCATTTTTTTTACTTTTTGTGAATTTTATGAGGATAGATCTGTTCTAACTCAAGATATAAAGTGTATACTTGCATACATAGATTAAAAGAACACCTAAAGTTGTTTTATTTAGACAGTATCATTGACTGTTACTTTATGTTAGTCCATTTAAGGCGCAGATTTTTTTGTCGTATTTGTTAGTTGCAGCTTGATTTTCAAGGCTGATAGACAGTTGCAAAATCCACTAACTTCAGTTATAATTATATTTTGGTGCTTTTCTGGAAATCAAGGTCAGATTTATGTTTTTGTCTTAATGTACATTTTCTGCTAGCCAAAACATTTGAAGTATTCACCTTCCACCTTTCCCATTCCTGAGAACTTGGAAATTCTTTCAGTTCTTCAGTTCAAACCCTACCATTGAAATGATTGGCAGTACCTCCAATTAGCATAAATTCAACTAGTCAGGTGAACAGTTAGATTATTTTTTTTAGCTTTATAAATTGATTAAAATTAAACAAGTACATCATTTCTCTTTCTAGAAATCTAGAAGATTTACACCAACTGTTTAGAGCAAGCACTTTTTTGCTTGCAGCTGTCAAAACAGCCTGTCAGTTCAATTATCTGGAATGCCTATTAGTCAATTTTTAATAAAGCTTCAACTACTTTTCTCTGCTGTTTAATGAATAAGGTCCTTCTGCACACCTTTTAAATATGTGTTTCTTGGCCCCTGTGGAATTCGGAAATTATTAAAAAGAAAAAAAGTTATTTGATTTACTCATAAGATGCATTATAATTTCACGTGTTGCATGAAACTGCCATTACTTTCTGCTTATAGGACCTCCTGCCCTCTTCTCACATTACTAGGCCTTCTGCTGGAAAAAACATCTTGTATTGGCAAAAGCACTTTAAAAAATATGGCACTAGTAAGATGTTTTGGTTTAACATCTTTGTATATTCATAACGTAAAAGAGAGATAGATAAACAGAGTGCTTACTTATATAGCAATCATGTGAAAGGACTGTGACATTTTATATTTGTTTAAAAATATAATCACACTCAAGAAGGTTCACATTCCTCTTGTGTTGGGGGCCCCAGAGCCTGATGCAGTACTCCAGGCTGGGCCACATGAGAGTGGAGTAGAGGGGGAAAATCACCTCCACTGGCCTACTGGTCATGCTTCTTTTGGTGCAGCCCAGCATGTGATTGGCTTTCTGAGATGCAAGAGCACATTGCCAAGCTATGTCAAGCTTCTCATTGACCAGCATCCCCAAATTCTTCTCATCAGGGCTGCTCTCAATCCATTCTCCACCCAGCCAGTATTTGTGCTTGGGATTGACTTGACCCTCAAGAAAGACATTGCATTTGGCCTTTTTGAACTTCAGAAGGTTTGGACCCACCCCTTGACTCTGTCAAGGTCCTTCTGGATGGCATCCCTTCCCTCCAGCTTGTTGAACATACTACACAACTTGGTGTCATCAGAAAACTTGCTGAGGGAGCACTCAATCCCACTGTCCATGTTGCCGACAAAGATGTTGAACAGCGCTGTTCCCAGTACTGACCTGAGAGCAATTGTCATGGGTTCAGCAGTAGCTCATGCTCTGCCAGGGAGGAGGGAGAGATAGGGTGCCTGGTCTGGGCTAGTCAGGGAGGTATTCCATACCACAGCACGTCCTGCTTGAGGAGGGAACTGGAAGCTGGCTGGAAGGGAAGGGGTTAACACTCCGGGCTGGGCTCGGAGAGGGAACTGTAAGCTGGCTGGGAGGGGAGGGATGAACAGCAGTATATCTGAAGCTTTCTCATCTAGCCTTATCTGAATTATTCAAGACACCGCAAGTCAAAATTCTTCCTGTAAGTGAATAGCTACAAATGTTTTAAAATCATTATGAGTTACTGAATAACTGATACTTGTTGGGTGACTTGGTTTAGTTTTGGTGACATGGTTTAGTGTGAGGTGTCCCTGCCCATGACAGGGGGGTTGGAACTAGATGATCTTAAGGTCCTTTCCAATCCTAACTATTCTATGATTCTATGATTCTTGTTTAAAAATTTAAAAGAATTTGAATAAGAAGCATGCCTACGATAAGGCTTCCAGTGAACAAGATTTGTGATGAAATGTCATGAGCCTTTTATTTAAAGTGAGCATACCAAGACATCATCAGGACTTCTAAACAAAAAGTTAGGATTTTTCTTTCAGCATTGTCATAAAGAAGAAATCCTAAATCCTTTCCTTATGGAAAGAAAACAAACAAAAAATCCCTTCCTTCCTCCTATGTATATTGTCCTCTAACAGTATATATCCTTCCAGTTCTGGTCTTTGTCCAGAAACTTTTAGCAGTTTCTCAGGTTCTGGTAGCCTCTGCCCCTTCCCTGTCCTAAGAAAAATCTTTTTTATCTTCTGTCCTCTGGGAGGCCTGGCTACACGCCTGCTTGCTGATCCTCTCTGGGGCTGCCCAGTCTCTATTCCTGCTGTGGATTCTCTGCTTGCTCTGTGTCCTTCACACTCTGCTACGCACATCCTGCTCTCTGGAAGCTTCTCCCAGCTGAGCAAGGTCAGCTGTTGTCAGGGCAAGCAACATCTCGCCTTCTTCCAGAGGATTTCTCCTGACCCAGACTTGAGCCGTCTGAACAATGCAAAGGGTTTACTGCTCTGGTGCCAATTTATATCCCTAAAAAGGAACTGAATATATAAATCATAATTGCAAATGGAACAAAGAAACATGCATTACACTGATGTAAAGATTAAGTCTACAAGTAGCCTCTAATTTTGGATGTTTGAAAGCCAGAGAACTGGAAAATAGATAAATAGATGCTGGGTTTAAAATTACATCCTATGTCAGACATAAACAGAGTAATTTGAACAGATTAGTGTAGCCTGCTAAGAATGAAAAAAAAATCATAAGGACCAAAATATGTCTAATACTTTACAACATTTTAAGTGGCATTATGTCATAGTACTTTTATCTATCTTCTCAGATGCTACTATCATCATCACATTAACTCTGTATATCAAATTCATAATAGCTGCATACTACTGAGAGAAATTATCAGTGTTAAATATGGGGAAAATGAAGCAATGAAAGACTAAGGATGAGATCCAGCTCTGTGTGTAAGTATCTGAAATAGCATTTTACTGGAATTTGGGTGTTTAAATCCAAATCTGTTACCAAAATTAATCCTCTGTGGTGCTTAGCCCTGAAGGTGCCTAAATTTCATAGACTTCCTAGCTTTTTACCTGTAGGCTGTTTCGTATTTAGATATCTGAGCTACTCAAGCGCAGTTCAGTTCCAATTAGGACCTCTTGTGAGAGTTCAGTTAGGTTGTCGAAAAACTTGCCTTAGCCTGTTGCAGGGTTTATTCCAACAGCAACTGTCAGGAACTGTGTCAAACAGTTGAGAAGCAAAGGCAGCCTATGCTTTCTTCATCATTCTTAGACGAGAGTGCTGGCATAGTTTGCTATAATCTTTACCCCTTTCTTGTTTCATAGGAGATGGACCATTTGCCTAGAATGTAGAAGTGGGTTCATTCCCTTCCATGACTCTTGGAATTTTGATTTATATTTTCCTGTTTTCCAGATAAATGTTGCTGCCTGAAAGACCTGCTTCACCCGTAGCCTTCATGAGCTTCTTTCTGTCTGCACAGTGACTTTAATAGAAAGGCTAAATGGCTATTTTCCTTAGACAGTTTTTCAACCAATCCCATTACATAAAACTTGGGTTAAAGACTATTTAAAATTCAAGTCTTTCATTTTCTAGGGACTGCTCTAACATAGAGCATGTTGTGAAAGGTGTATTGCGAAAACAGCTCAGCAACAATTGCAATTTGTGAAAGTTTTGATGGGTGGAACACACTTACTTCATCAAATTTGTCATGATTGAAGGCATGATGCCATCTAGTTTCTTAATACCAGGAGACTTACATAGAAATGAGGTGCAGGATATATGGCTACGAAATATCCAGGATGAGTGAGGAGGCAGATGAAGACACATAGGTGGCTGCCCAGCAGCTGCTGAGGTCACAGTTTTGAACTACTTGCCTAACAACTACACTTAATATTTGGTTCTTTTTTTGATGGGGTTGTAAATTTTGAGTTTTAATTCTTTATGTTAGCAATCCCCAAGTCTATAGCAAAGCTTATTGCATTAAATTTGAACTGCACAAGACCTTTCCAGAATGCATATGGCACATAATTAAAAACATAGATGTTCAAAATATATATACAAAAGACAGGCCTGTTGAACTCAATATTGTCATAGCTTGACCTTTGATCCACTAAGGTTGGGGGTTTTTTGAATGGAATATGCAACTCCTTCTGTAGCAACTTTCCATGTAATTCCTTGTTCCTGAAACAACAACTCCTTACAGCTGAGAACGAAAATGATTTTCAAGGATGCAAGACAATACTTTATTCTGGTATTGTTTAATTACATTACTTATGGTTTAACATTTATCGAAAAAACCAGCATGGTGAAAACAGGATTCCTTATTCACTATCCTCGCACCCTGTGCTTTTTATTCTTTGTAAAATACTTTCTTAATTTGAAAATTATGCAACACTGGGGGGGAAAAATGATTGTTCATTTAAGTAGAATGCTCACAGGACAGAATAGATCCATTGGTTACCAGGTAAATTGAGATAATTCTGGTTCAAACAGCACCTGTTTTTCCTTATTCTAAATTTGAGTTACAAAAATATGTAAGAAACCTTTGGGGAGAAGGAGGAGAGTTGTAAGGGAACAGGTTTTGGACAGCTGAAGGAAAAGATGGGCACCTGCTGTTCAGCAAGTTGAGGGAATTGTTGCATATTGCAAGTTTTCCGTGTGTTACCAGGACAAGCAGATGGCCAGAGACAGAGTTTTCTCCTTGTGCGTAGTTTGTCTCCTTACATCTTCTAATGCCCTATATTAAAGTTTCCCAGCATTATATTCAGTTCAATTTAGCATAGTTAATGTGTTTAAGCAGTACCAGTTGCTGTCAAAATTGCCTACTTGGAACAGATAACTTTTTCAAGTACTTCCGCAAGGATGGCAGTACTAGGGGAAATACTGTTTGCATGTTATTTCAGGGTGCTAACTCAGACCCATAGGGACAAGGCTGTTGCCTCATTCAACATGAGTCACTTGTGTCTTTTAAAAAATTACTTTGCCTTCCTGAGCCTCCTGAGTCAGGGGAAAGGATATAACAGCTTCTGCCTCCTGAGAACCCTTGCAAGGTCTAATTTATGCTGATAGCTTGCAAAACTGGTCAATGTTGGTTTTTCCTTTAATGCTACACTACCTTTTGAATTTTTGAAAATATTTTGTTCATAAAATTACAGACTGTCAAAAATATCTTTGTGGAAAATTTAGTGAAGGGCTGATCTTGCGACACTGAATCATTTTTCTGTTTTATCCAAAGTCATTTTTTAATATTATTTTTATAGAATCATAGTACTATAGACTGGTTTGTGTTGAAAGGAACCTTAAATATCAGCTGGTTCCAACTGCCCTGCCATAGCTGACCAGATAGCTCAAGACTCCATCCAAGTTGGCCTTGAACACTTCCAGGGATGGGGCAGCCACAGCTTCTCTGGGCAACCTGTTCCAGTGTCCCATTCTAAATTGTTTCCATATATAAATAATGTTATATAAAATGCATTATGTTTCTGGAAACAGGAATTAAATCTTACTTGAAATACGAAATTTTTAGTGAAATATGGCCAAAAAGTATGGTTAGACTCTCACAGAAGAACTCTCAATCTTTCATCATGCAAATTAGCGGTAGTATTTTTATTATTTTTTCCTGTCCATCGCATATGATACAAGTATAACAGGACAATATTCTGTCAGAAAAATTGCTGAAAAAGTTTAGACCTGGGCACGAGCGTATCACCAACTTTGTTGCATCAACTTCAATTAAGACACTTCTATTTCAAGACACTTTCTATTTTGCTAAATGTAGAACAGCGTTATGAATTATGATCAAATGTTCATAAATGTTCAGTAGATTGTAACTAAAAGAACCTTCATGTGAAAGTGTGGTTTTATTTTTGTCTCCAGCTTTCAGGTTCAGCAAAACCCCAAATATTTTTAATTTTCAATTTTCATTTGAGTTGCCCTGAAACTGAAATATGTTTAGTTGCCCTAAACCTATTTCCAGCTCCAAAACAGGACTTCAAGGAGTATTTCTGTTCAATATGCAAAACTACCACCTGTACAGTACTAAGTAAAAGGAAATTTTTATCCCAATTGACTGTTTCAGAGATTGTCTACAGAACAGTTTCAGTTATCATAAATGGGTTGTATTTGCTTAAAGGCGCCTAAATTAACCCCATTGTTCCGCACTGGGGCTAGATTTTGTTTAAGCAGCTCACAAGAAAGTACACATTGCATATATGTACTAAGCTATTACTGTAAATATATGACAACCATGTACAAAAGTGCTCATTGAGCTGATTCCTCCCTTACACCAGTTGCTGTGTTTGAAAGTGGCTATTTTGTGTAAACAAGTGAAGTGCACACATTTCTGGTTAAAGCAAATGCTGTTATTGACCAGTAGTGTGCTACTGAAGTCAGCTTGAAATGCAGAAAGCGTTACACATTATAATGCCTGAGATGGAAAAACAGAACAAAACAAATTCCCACAAACCCATACTAACTTCTAAACTGTTAGATGTGCAAATTCCACTGCAGAGCTCTGTGATGACACAGAATTTTACTGATTTTGGCTCACTCCATCATTTTTACTCTATGAAAGAATAACGGTCACACTTTAAAGTATTGGTTGGCTTCATTTTGATAAGCATCCAGAAACCCTGCTGCTCATTTAAATTTTGATCCTGCAAAATTGCTTTCGTTGCATTCTGTCATTTTTCATTGATTTCATGTGTTGGGTTTTGGCGTTTTTTTTTTTTTTTCCTTTGGAGAAGGTCTGAGAATATCCTTGTTATCAGAAGGGTCAAAAGGAGAGTAAAATATGCTGAAAATATCAAAACATGAGAGAGGTCTTTTTAGCTGAATGACACAGAACAGAATTCTCCATAAATTTCAGCAAAAAGACTGTATTTTATACTATCTTAATTTCTGAAGAGCAAAGAAGTAAGATTTTTTTTCAGTAATTGTTTAGTTTTATCACAAAACCATGTTTTACAGAAATGTTTACTTTCAGATAAGCAATTATTTTTATTACTTTAGATTTAGCGATTATTTTAAAGATGTATGAAGTACCAGTGCTGGCTGAAAAATGTTTCAAAATGCTTTTCTCATTGTCAAATGCCAGTTTTTAAATTAAGTTTCTTCACAAAAGGAATTGGCTTTGTCATAAGGCGTTAGGTGAAGGACTGCATTTCTGCTCAAAATGAAAATGGTACACCTGGCACAGCCTGTTAACGTTATTTCATGCTTTTGCCTAAGATGTGGGAAATAGATCCAGATCTTGGTATGCAGACAGATAAGGAATTATACTCTTTCTTATCCCATCTCCTCTCATCCTATCCTATGCCATTCCAGACAAATTTTCTGATGCAATTGGTTTTATAATATGGAGAATTTTAGACTTTGGGTTGAAGTGGGAGTATTAGAACAAGGTCCTACTTTCATCTTGAGGCAGAATAAAAGCAGTCTTTCCAAATTTACACAGAAGCACCTATTTTGCCTTTTCCTGGACAGACCTAAAGAAGTCATGAGTTCTAAATTACATTAGTCACTCAAAATTCATTCAATCTCTTATCCTTCAAAATTTTTCAAGAAATACATCTTTCAGTATGATTTAGTGCTATTGCAAGACTACTGTGTCCTAAGCTTGAGAAGACTCAAGGGCTTGGTTTATAATACATCTACCGAGATTCTTCCTATAAACTCTGTAATTAACAATCCATTCAGAATTCTCACTGACATGATATTTCTCACAAAACAATGGTAATTTTATTTCTAAGCATGGTGGCATACAAGTGGAAATCAATGTAGTGTACTAGCAGCATGCTCAGACTTCATGATTATTTGGTATTAAAGTATGTTTATTGGAAAATATATTTCTCAAGCAGCTTAGATTTCATGTCACCCATCAGGACATCTCATATCGTGTCATTCATGTCATTCCTCATCAGGGCATCTGAACAGTCTCTTATATTTTCCCCTTCACTTATTCCAATGCAAACTACAAAAGAGACTCCATGCACCTCTTCACTGACCCTATCACAAGCCTTTCTGTCTGCCAAGTCATTTAATTAGGGTATGATTTTTTTAACTTCTCTAGAAAGTCATATTGTTATGCTAGAAGATATTAATTAAGTGTTATCAATTAATTCTTCAGATTTTGCATAGTTTCAGGAGCACTTAATCTACCAGACAAGAGTCCCCAGTGGGTCCTCCCTTTATGTTTCAAAAATGCAGGGTTTCCCTAATGACAAGAGGGTTTTCCTTCACTGACATCTAAACCACATACTGACCATGTCCAGTATTTCAGGGAATACCTGATTAAAATGCAAAGGCAGAAAAGTGCTGATGTATGGCCTCAGCCATCTCAGTCACTGAGTTAAAAGACACTTTATAGCTGTTCACAAATATGTATTTAATGTAGCATACTACCAGTAAGATGTTGTACAATGCTTGCAGTGACAGGCTGTTTCTTCTGTGGAGGTGTTTCTATTTGTTTTTTCTGTAAAGCCTGATCTAAGCAACTGTCTAACCATACATGTTACGCAAATTACCAACTGAAGAAACACCTTGTGTTCCACATTACTTGAAAAGATCTGGATTTTCTTTGGTTCACTGTATTCATTCTTATTTCAGTAAAAATTAATAGCAATACTGTTGTGCTATAGGTGGGGAAAAAACTTTGTAATGCAGAAGCAACTGAAATCATCATTAAGAGACTGATTATCTTTGTTTTAGTTTACATTCATTTATTCATTGTGTGGTAGGAACACTGCTCTGATGAAATGTAAGATTTTATGTTAATTTAATAATCTAGCTAATTAATTTGTGGTAGTTTTTCTAATTATTTAGCCAACAAAAAACAGCCCACACTCCTGAGCCCTAACTAGAATGTGGCTTTGTAAGGCAGTATTAGCAGCTTTATCAGCTGTTAATCAGTGTGATTAAGACCAGGTTAACCCTGATCCTCAACATCAATTTGGACCTAAGTCCTTCATTCCTGTTTTCCTATGTTACTTAACGCAGAACTTTTATGAAGAGATTCCAAAGTTCAAGTAACTAAAGGAACAGATAAAGAGAAATATTACAACATATTTCAAAACTGATGAAATGGCTACCAAACATTAATAGTAATAGAATCATAGAATCATAGAATAGTTAGGGTTGGAAAGGACCTTAAGATCATCTAGTTCCAACCCCCCTGCCATGGGCAGGGACACCTCACACTAAACCATATCATCCAAGGCTCTGTCCAACCCAGTCTTGAACACTGCCAGGGATGGAGCATTCACAACCTCCCTGGGCAATCCATTCCAGTACCTCACCACCCTTACAGTAAAGAATTTCTTCCTTATATCCAGTCTAAACCTCTGCTGTTTAAGTTTCAACCCATTACCCCTTGTTCTATCACTACAGTCCCTAATGAATAGTCCCTCACCAGCATCCCTGTAGGCCCCCTTCAGATTGGAAGGCTGCTGTGAGGTCTCCATGCAGCCTTCTCTTCTCCAGGCTGAACAGCCCCAACTTTCTCAGCCTGTCTTCATAAGGGAGGTGCTCCAGTCCCCTGATCATCCTCATGGCCCTCCTCTGGACTTGTTCCAACAGTTCCATGTCCTTTTTATGTTGAGGGCACCAGAACTGCACACAATACTCCAAGTGAGGTCTCACGAGAGCAGAGTAGAGGGGCAGGATTACCTCCTTCGACCTGCTGGTCACGCTCCTTTTGATGCAGCCCAGAATACGGTTGGCTTTCTGGGCTGTGAATGTACACCGAAGCCGGCTCATATTCAGTTTCTCATTGACCAACACCCCCAGGTCCTCCTCGGCAGGGCTGATCTGAATCTCTTCTCTGCCCAACCTGTAGCTGTGCCTGGGATTGCTCCCACTCAGGTGTATGACCTTGCACTTGTCATGGTTAAACTTCATGAGGTTGGCATCAGCCTACCTCATGAGCATGTCAAGGTCCCTCTGGATGGCATTCCTTCCCTCTAGCGTATCAACCGAATCACACAGCTTGGTGTCATTGGCAAACTTGCTGAGGGCGCACTCAATTCCATTGTCCATGTCACTGACAAAGATGTTGAACCAAACTGGTCCCAATACCCATCCCTGAGGGACACCACTCGTTACTGGTTACCCTAACCCTAACCCTAATGGTCTCCAGCCATTGAACCGTTGACCACAACTCTTTGAGTGCGGCCATCCAGATAGTTCTTCATCCCAGTCCATCTATCAAATTGATGTCTCTTCAATTTAGAGACAAGGATGTTGTGTGGGACAGTGTCAAAAGCTTTGCACAAGTCCAGGTAGATGACATCAACTGGTCTACCCTTGTCCATCAGGTGCACAGCCCCATCATAGAAGGCCACCAAATTGGTGAGGCAGGGTTTCCCCTTAGTGAAGCCATGCTGGCTGTCACCAAGCACCTTGTTGCTTTTCATGTGCCCTAGCATGCCTTCCAGGAGAATCTGCTCCAAGATTTTACCAGGCAGAGGTGAGACTGACTGGTCTGTAGTTCCCTGGATCATCCATTTTCCCCTTCTTGAAAATGGGGGTTATATTTTCCTTTTTCCAGTTGCTGGGAACTTCACCTGACTGCCATAATGTATCAAATATGATGGCCAGTGGCTTAGCAACTTTGTTTGCCAGCTCCTTCAGGACCCGTGGATGGATTTAATCAGGACCCATGGACTTGTGTACATTCAGGTTCTTATGATCGTCTCAAACCAGAACCTGTTCTACAGTGGGTCTAAGGTCTTCATTCTCACAGTCCCTGTGTCTGCCTTCCAAGTCTTGGGTGGTGTGGTCAGAGCCTTTGCCAGTGAAGAGCGAGGCAAAGAAGTCATTAAGAACTTCAATCTTCTCCAAATTCAGGGTAGCCAGTTCTCCTGATAGCTTCTGGAGGGGGTCCATGTTGTCCCTAGTCTGTCTTATTTGCAGTGTACCTATAGAATCCCTTCTTGTTATCCTTAACATCCCTAGCCAAGTTTAATTCTAACTAGGCCTTAGATTCTAACTGGGCTTTAGAACAGTAATTAGTAATGCCTTATTAGTAATGCTTTATTACATAGTAATGCCTTAGTAATGCCTTGCTTGAAAATCTCACTATAAAGCAGATCCCACAAAAGGTTGCCACATTCATTGTTTAGCTACCAGAATGTGCCTGCAGTATATGAACTCTTCACACAAGTGTGAAGGAGATTTACTGGGTTAATTCATCATGAGATGAATTTTTCAACCTTTAGCTTCTGAAATGCATTGCAGAGCCCAGATGTGAGAATACCTATTCCCCAGGAAATCTGCATGCTTCATACAGTGATACTAAGATACCTCTGAAAGATGTCCTGAAGGAACACAGAGACGAGGTGGTTTTGACATGCCACCTTTCCAAAAAGTAAGAGACCACTTGTGTGGAAAAATATAATGGGGATTTCTCTCATAGTAGACCCTGTTGCTTTCAGTACTGAGCAAGGATGCTGCTGTACCATGGATGAGCATGTAAGTCCTTTCCTCATTGCCCTTCTTTCTAGAACTCCATCCTGTTTTCCATTAGCATCTTATTTGCACTCAGGCTTTATCTGAATTACTGATGTGTAGCTGATAACAATTCCAAGTTTGCCCTTGATAAGAAATGGATTTAAATGATGCTTTCTCTATTTCTGTGGTGTATGAGTTCTTCCTCTTAAGAACTGTAGAAGAATTATTGTGTTATTTCAGCCACTTCTTTGCCAGGGCAGAATTGTGTCTGTTCCTTAATTCAGATTAGGTTATGTAGAATAGCAAATAAGGAACTTATCTGTTGCACTGAAAAATTACAGATGAAAAGTAATCTATGACAGAGCCAGTTTCAGTCATGCCTAAATTTGACCCACTAAAAATCTAAAAAAAAAGCTAGCAATACACCAATTGTTGGTTGCTTTAATGGGTCACAGAATCCCTTACAGCATAATCTTTAATATAGAGTGAAGAAACAGCACCAGCACAACTTTTCTAACCATCTCAAAAAAGCAGGATCTGGAACTGTCAAGGGCTTGAGGTTAAAGTCTTCTGCACTGTATTGCTGTCTGTCTAGGTTTATCCCACACCTAGCCCCAAGACCAAAAAAGATCCATTGCATAAATCCAAGTGACAACCTCTGTGGTAATATATCCCCCACCACCTGACTAAGTCCTAGGAGGGGAATCGAGTCCTAGTATTGTCTGCCTGGCAGTCCTAAAACATCACAAAAAAACTATCTGTGCATTTGGACTGCATTTATCTAGGGGATGAACAATACCCATATGTTCACCAGATGACTACTGAGCTGGGTTGATTGAGTCAAAGTTCAAGGCCACAATAAAGGATAACTTGTTCCTTCAGGACTGGCTATGGTTAGATTGCTGTTTACAAAGTTTTTTTTTTTAATGAATATTCCAAAATATGTGGGAGGATCGTTGTGTCTTGTTATCTTTTTATTTATTCTTCAGATATATTCTATTAAACGCAATTGTTTTATGGGCTATTTTCATTAAGCATTTATTTTCATTAAAGTGACTCACAGTTGAAATTACAGCATATGTAGTCCTCTTAATTCAGAAGCCAGAAAATTGAAAATTAATTCAGAATAGAAATGTCAGGGAATGTGCATGCTCACTCTGGTAGTCTCACTCAATATACATTTATGCCTACACATGTACCCACAGGCATAAAGTAAAAAACAATTAATTAATGTGCATGCACACACACACATATACCTGTGCATATATAGATAGTGTGCATATGTAAGTACTGATATTTAGATGTATAGTAATAGTGTTCAGATGTATAAAGATGAGTGTGTATGTCCATGTAAAATCCAAATTTTGTGTTCTTCATCCATTAAATTACTTAAATTGGAAGGGAGGAGAAGAAGGATCTGTCTTTTGTTGTGGTTTGGGTTTGCATCTGAAATGGATGGGGTGGAAATGCTCTGCATTGTGATATACTTAAAGAAAATGTTAACATTCTTTCATGTTCCAAAGTTTTTCTCTAAAACACGGTAAATATTATGTGTAAGAAAAACATTAGAGACTTAATATTTTCCCTTGATAAATGTATGCTATGTACTTCTTAAAAGCTAAAATTAGCAATGTTCTGGACATTGAACATATTTCTTTTACGTTTCTACAAATGGAGATAATGCAAATAAAAATGTTCCTTATCCTTTTGTGCATGCTACTTACACTTTGAGTTTAATGCAGCTACACTGCACCTTGAACAGGCAAAGAAATACAAGAGATAGGCAGGGAAGAGGTCCCAATTTTTTATGTAGATCTGAAGAGTATTACAGGCTGAGAAATAAATTTTCCCAGAGAGGTGGAAGGATGCAATGTAGAATCCCATATTTCCAAGGATCAAATGGCTTCCAAGGGCTGCACCTGGAGTGACTCACTGAAGAAAAAACTTTTCCCCCAAAGAATAATAAATTTGCAGAAACCGGAAGAAAGTTTTGTTGTAACCTAAATGTACACATTGGTAAGTTTACTTAATCATTATTAAAGGTTTAATTAAATAACTGTTTTTCTTTGGTGTAGAATAATTTAATTGGTTAAAATTATGCTTACATAATTAAAAAATAAATTATAACCCATTATCTAATGCAAATAATCTAAAAAGCTCATTATAAATGGAGTAAGAAAGCCCTGTGAGTTTGAGAAAGCCACTTGCTCTTACAAGGTCACAACATGTTGCAAAATAAATGTCTAGATACCTGAATGATAAATGGATCAAAGCAATTGTCATTTGTAATGTTTTGTATTCATGTATCTCTGTCGGTATGAGAGGTCCATACTCCAATTCAGTGGAGCCGCCGAAAAAATCACAACAATGAATAATTTTCTAATATTAGAAACAAAACCATATAAAAATAGTGTAGAATAAAAGCAACACAATCCAAATTACATAAAAATTATTATTTCTTGGAAAATGGGAGATTTAGTTAGCTATCAGTATTTTTTGTTGTTGTTTTATTTTTTTTAACCACGAGAACAGTGAAATCCTGTAGTAGGTTACCCGGACAGGTTATAGGATCTTTGGAGGTGTTTGGCAACCTACTCTCTTTAGACCTGCTTTAAGCAGAGAGTTGGTCTAGGTGACCTCTGTAGACCCCTTCCAAACTGAGCTAGTCTGTGATTCTGTGATTGCATGATTCTGATGAACCATCTAAAATAACGAATTCATAATCTCACCTCTCCTGCATTGTTCAGGCAGTTGATTTACAGTGCAGGTTTTAACATTTTTATTCACAATATTACTATAGACTTTGTTGCCTTTAGTTAGCTGCACCCCTCTGCTGTGTTCAGATATCACCAGATTGGACCCATGCATCTTTTTATGTCTCAGTAGGCCCCTAATTTTAAGCTTATTTATTAAAAAAAGGATTTGTCAGCTATTACTTCATGAACATAAGACCCAATATTGATCATTCCTGAAATATGTTGATTTTGTTGTAAATAAATTGTTCTGTCTGCCAACAGGACATGTCAGATATTCTACAATTCTTTATATATATTGCAGAAAATATTTGCATACCAATGGCTACTTGAAAGAACATTACTTAATCTTTCAAGGTATATTCTAAATGGGGACAGTAAATAAACACTAAGAAGTCCCTGCAAAAGAGAAAAAAATAAAAACATTTAAAAAAGGAAATAAAAAATTAAGTTAGAGAATATGGAAATTTCTTTAGTCTGATGTGAAAAAGCTCACTCTTAATAATTCTCAGTACTAACTTTCAGAAACATGTACAGCCATGCATGTGTGATATATATGTGTCCATACACACAAATGCATGGGTAAACAGTGAGTTTTATCAGTGTAACTATTCATCTGGGATGACTGGGGGTATGTAGATTCCCTTCTTACACTTTTGTTCTCCTGCAGTTTTTCATGCACTCTTCAGAAAATAAGATCTGCAGTCCTATGTACACTGTATCTTTTCAAGTCTATCAGATTTGAAATAGGTTTCACTATTACATGAAAGAAATCAGTGGGAGAAAAAAATATCATCAGGACAGTAAGAGGCAACTTGATTTTCTGTTGCATTATAATAACCATTAAAAGGCAGACAGTGATTTTAAATTGCAGAAAACAAAATATGATTTGAAAGCTGTTAAAAAGGTATTGCCTTTAACCAGTTTTTTCTTTTCTCTTCTGAAGCAAAGAATTTACAGTAGTTTGAACACGATTTCCAGTTTCCTGTTTTAATGAAGATTGCTTTCATGAAAGTTTTTCCAATATGCAAACTAATAAACCACAGTTCAAAATCAGATCTGAAGATCTTTCCAAGCCTCATTTCTTCTGTTTTCATGACATTATTTTGAAGAATCACTCTTTTTTTAGGAACTAGTCTCCCTAGTCTTCCTTTGCAGTGAGCGAATCGTGTCATCTGAAAAAGAAATTATTTCCATTTACTACTTTACAGAAACAGTCTCAAGAAGTTAGTTAAAGCGTAGACCCAAGGTGTCTATATGTTATTAGGAGGATTGCAGTAATGATTTGTATGTCGTAGGTCCTCCTTACATCTAATAGAGAGAAATAAACAGGTTCAGCATACTTCAGCAAGGCAAATAAATTGCCATGTCTTTAGCTGAAGCTCCTGTGTAGCCTGGCAAGTAGAAGTTTCAAAATCCAGCCACTTGCCCTGTAATTCTGATAGAATTAATATTTAAAGTAAGTTCAAGATAAAACTAGAATGTGAAATCATTTTGCAATTTTGCTTGAAATTATGTTCCCATCATCTACTTTCAATTCTTGTGTTAAACCTACATGTTTGCTTAGCTTTAGTATGTTTTATAACTGAAATACACTTTTTATATTTTTGTTATCATTATAGTCATATTTATTAGTATATATTAATTATAAGATTAATAAAATTTGAGAGATGATTCTGTCAATATGATTGTCTAACACTAAGGCAATAATTTTTCAGACCTGTTCAGAATATACCAATTAAATTCTGTAGTTTAAAAGCAAAAATCTATATGTGTATTTTATTTTATTTTTCCAGTTTTCAGTTCTTAATGACCTCTGGACAGGGTATTTTGAGGGGATTAATGATCTGCTAGAAGATGTTCATTACCCAAGGTATAGAGATTTAGGTTAGTCATTATTACTGGGGAAATATTTTGTACTTCGATAACTGCTGTCAAGTTTATTAATGTATTCAGACTTTAAATAAACTCTTAAAGACTTTGATAAAGCAAATTTCAAACTTGAACCATCTGACAATATTCACATTAAAACAACCTCTTGAGAAAAAATATCTTTAGAATATATCTCTCTAGCCTGTTATCTATGGTTTTTGCTTTCTATCTGACCTAGTTTTCTTCTGCACTTGTCCTCTGAAGTCCTTCAGTAATCAGGCTGTACATCTATCTGAATTCCATGAGCAAAGTTTTTGGCCTTTGGCTGAAAAACTTTAAATAGCAGTGCTGTCACATAGCCCATTGAAAGACAGATAGGCATACATGTGAACTGAACGAGTCTCTTTATATAGGTATATATACATATACACATACACTGGTGTGTGTAAGTGCACAAAAATATACAGGCAAACACATTTAACTTTTTGTTGAGACTGCTGGCACAGCTTAATCAGAATAGGACTTTATCAAGGGCAAAGAACAGAATATCTCACTTTGTAGCTCTGATTTGCATTAATCTGCTTGTAATAATTTTACCAGAAAATGTAAATTGAATGAAAAAATTGCTTTTCACTAAGGTTTTCTTGTCATGTGAAGTAAAAAATAATTGAGTATAACAAGAATTTGCCATTTAATTTCCTCCTTCCTTTCAAGGAATCCAAACATGGTGACTTATGCCTTTTTAACCTGTGATTTAATTTGGAAATTTTTGCCACATAAAATCAAGCTTCATGTTTTTATCTGCTTGTTTTATTTTCTTTTTGAAGTCAGGGTCAGATTTTTTACACGTACAGTTGTGAGACTACTTCTTTTGGATGGAAAACACTCCAACACAAGACAATATCTGCATTGTCATCATCATTACTGAATTTCTGTAGGAGAAAGTAAGCCTACATTTTCTTCACAGCTAGGACTCCACCAAAGTCCAGCTGGTGGAGTCTGTCTCAGACAGCCCTTGGCTGCCCCAGTACAGATTCTTCTTTCTCCAGTTCATAGCCCATCCAGCCACCTTTCAGCACAGACGTCTTGCCTCTTCTTAAATCTGGAAGACAGCATACCATCCTGGTTTAATCATTCGCTGAAGTCTAAGGCAGTGAAAGTTTAATTTTTACCAAAGTCTATCACTGGCTAGCTATCCTGCCTGAAAATTGCTCACATGAAGTTTAGATCAGCTACGCGGGATGATTTTCTTGTTAGAATTCAGTTAGACTAAACCTTTTCCAAACACTTTTAAACCATGCCCAAAGCACCAAATTTAATTTGCGTGTGTAATCATGAGAACAGCACCATTATGGTTATAACCAAAACCTGTTGAATGAGAAAATGCCAATCAGCTTGAAAGCTGTCAGTGGCCAGCTTGCTGATTCAAGTGTCTAATTCAGAGAGACGAGTAAGGACAAGAAAAAATAGATCACACTCTGGAGTTTATTTAAGTGCTTTATTTATTACTGAACGTTCTTTATGAACTTTATTAAATATTTGCTGATCTTGCAAGTGCATGAAGTTTAAATACATATAGCCTAAGCTAAATTTATGCTATTGTTACCAATGTTTAGCAGCTTTGAAATATATATCTAACTGCTAACTTGAAGTTTGTCCTCCTGTCAAATGCAATGATAGTATGTGTTGTCATATTTGTGTCTTAGAGGCTACCTGGATGTTCCCAGCTCACCAGTAGGAATGTATATTTTTTTCCTAATTTGAATTATTGCAATTCATCTTAAAGTCTGAAGGTAAGCTGAGTTGACTCTTTCCTTAGCATCAAAAGTGCTATCATAATAGCACATTTTCAATCAGTCATCTTCTGCACTCCAGTATCTTCATAACACATTTATACATTTCCAATAAAGTTGAAACGAACTTTAAGGTACTTTCTTAGAAAGTAGGACTTGGCAATTCAAGTCATGATTTCTGAGTCAGAACTATCTTTCTTGAAATGTCGGGCATAGAGGTTTAAAAAAAAGAAAGCTTATTTGCTTTTAAAGTAATAGACATTTATAGTACCAGATGCACATCAGGAGAACATCTGTGTTTAAAAACACTACATATACATTTTTCAGAAACCTTGCTTATGTAGGTAAGCCGTAAAACTTATGCTGAGATAGAAAGCTCTTCACACCAGAAGCAGCAGTTCCCCATAGAGCAAGATACATATGCAAATACAGGTTCCCCACTTAGAGTAGGGGGATCTATTTGCACGCAAGTCATATGTGTCTTACTGGGCCACGTTCTTCCTTGAATAACAGTTTGAGAGAATCACAGCAAGTCAATTAAAATAATATAGCCCATGTATCGCCTGGGATATTTTAGCCTGAAGCGTGAGAAAGTGTTAAATATTCATATATAAGACTTGCTGGAAGCTTAGAGTTTGCAAAAGGTTATGATTCCAACATTAGGTATACCAGAAAGATAGAAAAAAAAGCCTGCAACTGCCTATAAAGCCTAGGACCCTATCCAGATATTTAGCATGGGATTTAGTTTATCTAATCCACAAGAAGATACTTGCTTAATAAGGTGTGTTGTCTAAATTAACTGTAGTATTTAAAGAAGAAAGCCAAAAATCTTGAGAGCAATGTACCCCTAGTTAGACGTTTAAAATAGCCAGAATGAATAATCCAGTGGAAGTATTCATCTTTCTCCATTGATTAAACACTGTATTGGGTTAGACTAGGTATCTAGGAAAATTTTAAACTGGAAGGAAACTATTTTTTTTTCTGAAATATGAGAATAAATGCCTTCTTTGTGGATGAAAACAATATCCCCAGATGATTTCAAAGGAAATTAAGAGAATTCAGAAAACTACTTGTGTATAGAGTGAGAATGATTATTGCAAACCAAATGTAAATTTAGGTAAATGTCCTGGTCTGGACTTTTCAGTCACAAACAGATTTTTTGAGACTAATTTTTTTCTTCTTTATATGGAATTTGATATTCAGTATTATTTACAAGGTGGATTGGTACAGCTTATTTAGATTCCAGATTGATATATAACTTAAATACAGTCTTTTTCTTGTTCAGTACTGTGGCTTCTTTGATGTTTAGTGCTTTTATTTTTTTTTTTTCTTAAACCACCATGAAGTGGTTAAATGGGTAGTTTGATTTAAGTTTTGAGGCACCTAACTGGGCAACATACTGAAACACAGACTCTATTTACCAACACAGGAAAATGGTGTGACAATCTATTCCACAGAGGATCCAGAAAAGGCAAATGCTTCCCAATATGATGATGAATGCTGTCTGATCTGATGATTCACCAGAAAGTCTTCCACCTGTTTTCTATGATGGTGTATTTCAGTGAGTATTGTTTCCTGAGAGTTACAAGAATGTTCTGTTGCTCTTTCTGTATGCATGTGTTAATGTTTCACTTTAAACAAATTTGATTTTAACATAGCACATGTACCTGATACCTGCCAGTCACCATGAGCAAACAGGATGATCAAGCAACAGTAATGGAAGAAAGAGCAGATGTGAACAAATAGCCTTTTTGATCCTATTTTAAACACTCTCAGCTGTGTGAATTTGAGGAAAATATGCGACTTGGACTAGAATTTGCTTTTGCTGCCAGAGTTCCTGCTTAGTGGTTATGGTGGTAGTGATGACGATAGCAGGCCCAGAAGCAATGTTTTGAATATGTATGCCCCCTCCTCATCACAAAAATCAAAAAGGTCTGTATGCTGTGAGTGGAAGATATGCAATTGATTTAGCTCCTTGCAAGACTATTTGTTTCTCTAAAGGCATTCCTTGCTTTGATCAGTAAATTATAAATAAAAAAACATAGCAATTGCATAAAAGAGTCTTTTTCTTGGGAAGGAATAATGTATCATAAAAACTCAGCAAGCCCTATCTCTACAATGTGGTATGGCTCTAGATCAAGGGCAATCTTTCCTGCTGTTTCCTGGTGTATAGATAGTTCAGTTGCATGATTTGCGAGATGTTTTGTCTTCTAGGAACAGCCTGCATAGCAGTTTTGTTTAGATTTGAGTTCTTTTTTCCCACAGCATCTTGCTTCAGCATAATGACAGTTTCAGTGTACAAAGTCAATTATTTACATGGGTTAAATAAAATATTGCATTTGATCTGCCCAAGAATAATAAAATAAATTACAACAGTCTACATTGTTAAAGTATTTTTAATCATATAAATTGGGAAGTAGAGATGACCTCTCCCTTCACTAGTGCCTAAAGTATGACACAGATGGTATAACAGAAAATATGTCTCATATATTTTGAATTGTGCAGAAGTATATTTTTCCACCACTGACCATACTATCTTTCCTTTACTGAGGAGAGTCAATTTTATCTCATGGATTATAATCCTTTGCATATAGCACACCTGATGTGAGCTAAGCAACTTGAAGAATGTAAAAACGTGCAAGTATTTTAGTTTGTTGGTCTGCTAGGATGCTTGCTTCCTCTCTGCACATTGCAAGGATCTCTTGCATCTTTCTTGGACTCAGGGAAACACTGAATCTGTAGTCATTAGGGAAGAAGGGTATTAAGGTGCTGAAGGGCAGAGATCAAACAAAAATTAGATCTTGCTCACTGGATTGCAATTTACATTGTTCTTGCTCATCTGAGAAATTTAACGATTTCCTCTAAATTTTATAGAAAAAGAAAACACTAATTAAATTTCATGTAGCTATACTTTGGGTTGGCTTGCAGCAGGGCAGGACATATATAAGCAAAAAAGAAAATAAATTTGAAGGAGAATAATAATTTACAGTTTATATATCAACAATCTTTGTCTCCTATGGCACTAAGTAGTACAAGTTTTGCAGGATGTGATCCACTATGCAGAGTAGAAATATAATTTTATCTTTCAATACAGTCCCACCTTCAATAACTAAATTTTCTGCAATTATCAAACCACACTGTCTGTACACAGGAAAGTGACAGAAAGAATTGCTCAGTCACACCACAGAGGACACTGTGCTTCTTTGTTCAGATGGGAAAATTCCTACTACATAAAATACATGTAACACCTGGACAGAGCTATGCAGTACTTTGATTCTATATATTAATTGTTTTGTGATGGCTAACCTGTAGGGGAAATAATTATCTCCATTTAATTCTTGCATTTATTTCTAAAGATGCATGGCAGGTGAGATAAATTTGTTAATCAAGGGTTATCACAACATCACTGCCATTAGGCTCTCCAGGTACAGTGAACTAGTGGTGCTTCTGTGGTTTTTTACCTTGAATTGAAGAAAATGAACAAAGCAGAAACAAATATATGTTTATTAGTGAGATACTCCCATATATCTTCCAATGTAAAATACAGAATATTCTTAACAGTTTGGGATTAAACTACATTGCTACTACACTTGTTTGATAGGCATTGCCTTAGTCCTCCACCAGTTTTAGTTATAACTCCATTGAGACAAATGGTTAGTCCCTCTTCATTTCATAATACCTGAAGATTGGAAACAAGTTGTTTAAATATAATTAAATTCCTTCAACATATTCTGTCAGTAGTTAGCCTTTGCGAACCAACATAATCACGCTCTTGAAAAGACAAGCACCTTGATTAAAGATGTAGATTGTTCTTGAATTACCACTTGAGATATGTTAACGAAAGATACTTACAACAGTTCTTAACTGTATGACTTTCTCACACAGAAATATAAATTGGTGAGAAACAGATGATTAATTAGAATCGTACGCTATTAAAATTAGACAAAAAAATTGCAATAAATGCTAACCTCCTATTCTTGGCAATAGTTTGGATATTGATTATTCCATTATGGTCCAGAAACAGTAATTTTTCAGAGTTTAATTAAAAGTCTGAATTCACGTGCTTTGTTTAACTCCATCAAGCAGAATAGCATACAAATAGACTACGGTTCTCATAATCAGTGAATTTATTTTTTTAACTTCTTCAAAATAAATGATAAGTAGGAATTATGTGCAGCAACACTGTCAGGACATCCCAAGTATAAAATTGTGTAAAAAAAATACTGTACTTTTTATTTTATTTGTAGAGAAAGCAAGATTTTTACCTGTATGTTAAATTAAATAGGGCTTTCTATTTGCAGAAATTTCCTGAATTAATTTCAAATTCCCAGTGCTGTCAGGAATCAAAAATCATGAAGTTATCTTCTGGGAAATCATATAAACTAACCAATTCATTCTGAAAGTAAATCCCAAACTTCTGTGGTTGATTGACTGTGGCTGGACACCAGGTGCCCACCAAACCTGCTCTATCATTCCTCTCCTCAGCTGGACAGTGGAGAGAAACTGTAACAAAAGACTCATGGGTCAAGCTAAGGACAGGAAGAGATCATTCACCAATTACCATTATGGACAAAACAGATTTAAATTGGGGGAATCAATTTAATACATTACCCCAAAATCAGAGTAGGATAATGAGAGATAAAGCCAAATCTTAAAACAAAACCCCACTTTACTCCCACCCCTCTCTTCTTCCTGGGCTTAACTTTACTCCCAAATTCTCTACCTCCTCCTCCCCAGAGAAGCAGGGGGATGGGAAATGGGGAGTCCAGTTATTTAATCATGTTGTCTCTGCTGCTCCATCAAGATGACTCCTCACATTCTTCCTCTGCTCCAGCATGGGCTCCCTCCATGGGATGATATCTTACAGCAACAGACCGCTCCAGTGTGGGTACCCCACAGAATCACAAGTCCTGCAGCAAACCTGTGCCAGTGTGGGCTCCTCTCAAAACAGCTTCACAGGTCTTGCCAGGAGCTTGCTCCAGTGTAGGCTTCCCACAGTGTCACAGCCTCCTTCAGGCATGCCCGTGCTCCAGGGTAGGGTCCTCCATAGGCTGCAGGGGGACAGCTTGCCCCAGCATGGTCTGCAACATGGGCTGCAGAGGAATTTCTGCTCCAGTGCCTGTAGCACCTCTTCCCCTCCTGCACTGATCTGGGTGTTTGCAGAGCTGTTTCTGTTTGTTATGTTTGGTACTTTTTAAAAACAAGGAAATAAAATAGGGCATGAAGAGCAAATAGAACTGGTAGCTGCAACAGAATTCTCTTGTGAAGCAAAGGTCTAGAAACAGGCACCCGAGCACATAAAGACTGGTTGACAAAACAATTTAAAAAAACAACTATTTCAGCAAAATAGTAGAAGAAAAGCTGACTGCATATATTGAGGTTAATGAAGAGAAGCAGAAAGCAGAGAATGCTGCTAAACTTAAGCATGTACTAGTGAAAGACCAGGTAGGAGACGTCTGAAAGAACAGATATTTGAAAGACACTATCAGAAGCTGAAAGGACTCTGGAAGCTTATCAGTTGTCCTATCTTCTCCAAAATGACACAAAGATTTCTGACTAATTTATCATTAGTATTTTACTTTTTCATCAGAACTGATTTTCCTTCTCAGTCAGAGCTAACTATCCTTCTACAGTTACCCTTGGCAAAAGGACAACTATGCACTGTTTTATTTCTCATAATACATATACAAAAAGTAAAACATTTACATCAGAAAAGAATACAATACAGAACTCATCTTTTTATTTCAAGCATAATCAAAATAGTATTATTTCCTGCAAATATTTCAGACTTGCATTTTCTTTTTTCTTTTTTTTTTTATTAGGATAAAATTATTTCTTGCATCACGAAGTCCATATATTTAGGCTGCTGTTTTGGAGTACAGATAATAAAGGTCTTATGTTTCTCTCTTTACCTTATACATGAAAATATATCTATGAAAATTCTATGTATGTTCCTAGGAAAATTTGCATGTACATTTAAAGAAGAAAATGCAATCAAGTTAAGCTCATGATTCCATTTGGAATGTTAAAAATATTTCTGTAAATCTTTTTTGCTTAATCAATTATTGAGATAGTAATTTCTTTGTACCAATTGTGAAATGTTCAGTAAATGAAAAATATCTGTAATTTATAACATTATGAAATCCTTTGGGGTTAAGAGTATCTTAACCACTAACCTGGTCATATAGCATATGGCAACCAAAAAAAATAAAAAAATAAGTCAAATATTTGGGTACTGAAGGCAGTTAAGAAACAAGGAACATCCCTCATTTTACTTGCTATTTTGCTGCTATTTTCTTGTTTTGGTTAGTTTTTCTTTGCTTTGGTTGAAATAAGACAAATTAGAAAAAAATATTTTTCAATTTGGATTTTTTTTGAGGAATTAAATGGTTTTATTGAATTCTTTCTGGAACTGATAAAATAGAATTTCATGTTTCCAGGGATTCGTAACAAGAGCAAGAGTTTAACAACAGCTTAATGCAACAAGCTGAAGGAATAAGCAGCTGATGAATGCAGTGATTTAATTGCACTTAATTTTAAGTGAAACAATCAACTTTTGCCAATATCCCATTCTTTTCCAAGCAACACTCATGATACTCCTCCACTTTTTCTTTGGACAACTATTTCCTCAGTTTTTCAACAAGGTGGTTGCAGTGGGAGATCTACCATCCATGGAGAAAATCAAAGTGATTCACCCAGCGGAATAGAAGTTATTATTTTATGCTTGATAATGACCTTGCTTAATTACAACTGAAAGCACAACCTGACTTCACAGAGCAAGCTGGTAAAAAAAAGCTAAGTATCAGCTGTCTACCATGCCACCTGGTATCCTCAATCCTTCTAAGGCAGTTCTTTAATCTGGGGAATAGTAGAGAGTAAGTGTTTGCTGCTTTGGCTTTCTAACCTCCTCCTTTCCAGAAACAGCCAAGTGTGTCATTTCTTATAATGCTGAATTTCCCTGTGGTACTTGGTGCAGCAAAATATCTAACACTGCTGTCCTGCCTTCAAGAGATGACAAGGACAAATTAACATGCCCGTCTAGTCAAGCTGAACTACTGTAGCTGTTGCCAAGGAAATGTCCCCTCGGCGTTAGGACCTTCACAGGCAGAGGAAGATAGGGTATAGTCACACTTCCCATCTAGTCCAAGGCCATAGAAAGTTGTTGGGGGAAATGGCGAACGCCAGCAGGCAAGACGGAGCTTTGCGCATCCATTATGCTAAAAGTGAATAGCACCACCTTGTGTTCTCAGTCGTGCCATTTGTAAGACTCCCATTGTAAATCACTTGCTCTTTTCTGTAGTAATTAAAATACCACTATTTGCTGTGCTCCAGGGTTAATACAAATTGTTTTATCCACAGCCCAAGTAGTTTGCCTCCCTACAGCAGGCCACTATGTTATGTCTATACAGCAGTGTTGAGGGAACAAGTATATTTCAAGGTGTACATAAATCCAGTTCAGCTTATTTTAGATGAAATAATGAGGTAAGTTTGCTTGACTCCCATAGGGAAAACTCATAGGAAGATAAAGAAGAGTTCAATAAAATCAAAGCTTTGCCTCAGATTCCTTCATTAAAAACAAAACAAAAAAAAAGAAAAGGAGGAGGAAATACAGAGGATAGAGTACTGGGAACTCTGGAAATGTCATAAAGGACAAAGCCATAGCTACCATGGAAATACCAACCCCTGCTGAGGTTGGAACCAATATCATACCCTTCTCTCCAAGCTGACTAAAGCCACAAAGTCCAGTGAAAATCAATGGAAATTTTTAAAGAAGGGACTATCTTAGAAATCAAACATTACAGAGAAAGCCACAAGCCATCTGGTCCAATTCATCTAGAGAAGGATAAGAACAGGGCAAGTATAAATAATGGTAATATTCTCCCAGCTTCTGCCAGTTTTCCATTTAGAGGGCTTTTCGATGTGTGTTTTTATGTGCTTAGTAATATGGAGATAACAGAACTTGCAAATATTCCAAGTAGTTTACAGATCTTCCTGTGGCAATTAACTCCATCTTTTGTTTTTGAACTTGGCTTTCACTGGTTTAGTTTGATGGCAACTTGCTCTTTTAGTGGAACAGGCAGCAAGCAGTTACTCCCTACCATCCTCCTTCATGCTACTCCTGATTTCTGCGGAATACCTACTGACCTCTTTCCGAAGCTGAAAAGTGCCAGCCTATTTAATCAGACACTATAAAGAAGCTATAGTTAAGGACCTTTGGTCATCTTTGCTGATCATGAATTTATACAGCTGCATAGTAACATTTTCTGGTTTGTTCTCCTTCCTTTTCTAATAATTCTTAACCAGTATTTTTTAAATGCTGCTGAGCATCGAGATATTTTTGTGCAGTCATTTGTCAAAAGTCTCCACACACTATGTGCTTATCAGCATAGAGTTCATTATTTTATATAAGGATATAGGACTGATTCTTCCTACATCTGTAGCTTTACATACATTGACACTGAATTCCATCTGCCTTTTTATTGCCAAGTCATTCAGTCTGTTAATGTCTTTGTGAGATTTTTTCACAGGTGTCTCTCAACATTAGTACCTTGAGAAAACTTGTTTAATCAGGTTTAATTTGGGTAAAATAAAAAGTTTTCATGGGAACTTTTAAGCAATGGAGTTCAGAGCTGAATGGATAGTGAAGACAACAGGGAAACCAAGAACTAAATATGTGGTCATAAGCCACAGAAACTAGTGGAAAAGCGTCTTGAGAACTGAAGATGCAGCTTGTCCCTTTGTTTATTTTGTTCTGTGTTCCAAGAAACTGGACTCTTCAGTTAACAAAATATTTAAAGGTGCTCTGTTTCTTGGGAATTACTTGTTAGACTATAGTTTGAGTATTGCACAAGAGCTTAGATGGAGTTGCAACAGACTCATATGATTTATCTCAGGAAGACCAAGAACCTCAGACCTTTGGTTAAAAAGAAGTAAAAAGAATATATGCATCTTTATTCTGAGAGCCATTCTGAGGAAAAAAAATAGTAATAATTTGCTCAAGAATATATGTATTCTGACTATTACTCAGATTCTCCCAGGTACTTCATCTGAGCTATTTTGTAGTAAAATACTGTCCCATGATAAAATATCCTCAGAATAGAATCCCATGATTATAAGTATTGGAAGACATCTCTGGATTATTCATAGAATCATAGAATCATAGAATACTTAGGGTTGGAAAGGACCTTAAGATTATCTAGCATAATTTCTCATTTTTACAGTACTGAACTGTTTCATTTTTCTACTTTCAATCTGTGGATAGTCTCTGTAACCCTGTTCAGTTGTGAGCAGGATAAAGATAGTTATAAAATAATTTACTTTATTATTTGACACCAAGCTGTGTGGTTCTGTTGATACGCTAGAGGGAAGGAATGCCATTCAGAGGAACCTTGACACACTTGTGAGGTGGACTGATGCCAACCTCATGAAGTTTAACCATGCCAAGTGCAAGGTCCTATACCTGGGTGGGAGCAATCCCAGGCACAGCTACAGGTTGGGCAAAAAGGAAATTCGTGGTAGTCCTGCCGAGAAGGACTTGGGGGTGTTGGTCAATGAGAAAATGAACATGAGCCAGCAGTGTGCACTCACAGCCCAGAAAGCCAACCGTATCTTGGGCTGCATCAAGAGGAGCGTGACCAGCAGGTCAAAGGAGGTGATCCTGCCCCTCTACTCTGCTCTCGTGAGACCTCACTTGGAGTATTGTGTTCAGTTCTGGTGTCCTCAACATAAAAAGAACATGGTACTGTTAGAACAAGTCCAGAGGAGGGCCATGAGGATGATCAGGGGACTGGAGCACCTCCCTTATGAAGACAGGCTGAGAAAGTTGGGGCTGTTCAGCCTGGAGAAGAGAAGGCTGCATGGAGACCTCACAGCAGCCTTCCAATCTGAAGGGGGCCTACAGGGATGCTGGTGAGGGACTATTCATTAGGGACTGTAGTGATAGAACAAGGGGTAATGGGTTGAAACTTAAACAGCAGAGGTTTAGACTGGATATAAGGAAGAAATTCTTTACTGTAAGGGTGGTGAGGTACTGGAATGGATTGCCCAGGGAGGTTGTGAATGCTCCATCCCTGGCAGTGTTCAAGACTGGGTTGGACAGAGCCTTGGATGATATGGTTTAGTGTGAGGTGTCCCTGCCCATGGCAGGGGGGTTGGAACTAGATGATCTTAAGGTCCTTTCCAACCCTAACTATTCTATGATTCTATGAAGTAGTATATTCCCTGTTGTTTCTTTATGAGGAATAAGGCATCTAAGGAAGTAATTAAACAGCTGTTTATTGACATGAGTTTTATCACTTTAGAGGAAGGTAAGTAATGAGGTTTAATTCAGAAGAGGATTGACTAATAGTAATAGAGAAAGATTAAGTTACATCTCTAGATCAATAGGGCCCTAGAAGCTTTAAGAACAAACGTTTCATTGTACTTCCATAGTCTGCATTTATTTAGTAAAGAGATTTCTGTGTGAAAGTGACACTGTCACTTCACTGCCCTGGAAAGATGACGGAAAACAACCACAAGTAACATCAAGAAAATATTTCTTCCCAGGCAACAAAGAGAGAATTACCTGTCACAAATGACTCGCCATTTCCTGTATCTTTTCAAACAGTGCCTCTTTGCTATTGACTAATTGGAAGAACAATAGTGAGCATACAAAATATTCTGAGCAAGATAATGAAAACACCACATTCTGATTTTTCTATTAAAAATGTAGCAATTCATCATTTAATATCATTAGTGACTGATAACTGGGACTGTGTCTGTAATATCCGTTCGAGGTTTTATTGTGTTTCAGTCAACATAAAGCATAGGTTAACTGTAATTGCTGTCTGTATTAAAATTTAGATAGTGCCTGTTGAAAATGGATAACAATTTCATGATTATTTGCATTTTTAAACATTCTGCATTACACTAATTTATTATGCAAAAATAAATTAAAGTACATGGAACATATGGATTTTTTGCCTTTTTTATGTTTATTTGTGGTGATGATGAATGGCAGATAATTCATAACACTGAAGTTTAATAATTAAAACTATTTTTATTATTCTGTTTACTAGTTTCTCCTTTCTACAGTCTCTTGTAATTTTAACACATAATTAACAAAAAATTTTGCACAGCAGCACCTTCTAATAAAACGCAGCATGGATAACTTTCCATGCAGATTCAATTTCTGTCTGTATTCCACTAATCCCTTGATTGTTCCTGGGGAAAATAGTGGGAGCCCTGTTGTGTTCCTGATGTACTGAGCATTAGTAAAGATAATAACAAGATTCAGTATACACAGAAACTCAGGATATGCATCTGCTCCTTGGCCTAACTGAAAAGGGCCACACAAGGAGCCTGGCTGATCATGCACTGAGCTTTGTCATGATTAAAAGAACTTCATTTATATCTACTTGCAGTGGAAATGGGGTGTTGCGGTGCATTAACCTTGCCTGGCTTCCAGATGCCCACCAAGTCACTCTCTCACTTGCCTTCCTCAGCAGAATAAAGGGAGAAAATAAGATGAAAAAAGTCTCAGGTGTTGAGGTAAGGAGAGGAAGATTGCTCACAAATTATGGTTAAGTCATCATGGGCAAAACAGTCGTCTTGACTTGGGGAAGATTAATTTAATTTATTGTCAATTAATAACAAAGTAAGAGAGTGAGAAATAAAAACAAAACTAAAAATATTTGCCCCCTACCTCACTTTATTCCCAGGACCAACTTCACTCTAAGAATGACTTACCTCCTCCCCACCAAGTTGTGCAGAGGATGGGGATTGTGGTCAGTTCATAATGCTTAGTCTTTGCTGCTCCTTTCTCCTCACACTGTTAGCCTGCTCCGACATGGGTCTCTCTCATGGGCTGCAGTTATTCAAGATGGGTCCTCTTCACAGAGCAGAGACCTTCAGGAGTGGACTGCTCCAGTGTGGGTCTCCCATGGGCTGCAGTCCCTGCCAAAAACCTGCTCCATCATGGACTCTCCAAAGGGTTTCAGCTTTCTTCAGATCACATCCAATTCCTTCAGCATGGGGTCCTCCATGGCTGTGGTGCAGATATCTGCTCCACTGTGGACCACCGTGGTCTGCAGGTGCACAGCCTGCCTCCCCATGGTCTGCACCACAGGCTGCGGGGGAAACTGCTCTGGCACCTTCTGCACTGACCTTGGTGTCTGCAGGGCAGTTTCACTCTCATGTTTTCACTCCTCTCTCAGAGCTGTTGAGCAGTGGTTTTTACACTTAAATATATTATCACAGAGACAGCACAGGTGTCACTGATGGGCTCAGCTTTGGGCAGCAGCAGGTTCCTGTAGGAATTCTCAGGAACCGGCTCTGTTCACATGGGAACAGCTCTTGGTCTCTTCTCCCAGAGGCCATCCCTACAACCCTGCTGCTTCCAAAATCTCACCACTTGCCAATACACACATTAACTAGCCAGCTAGCCAGTAGATTTGTCAGCTGAGAAGACATGAATGCCTTTTCACAGACTGCTCACCTAACAGTCACTGGGACCCATCTGACTTCCTAGAAGATACAGCTTCATAAATCTCTGGGGCAATGATGTCAGATTCTTTATGAATTCCTAATAATACACAACATTGGTATGAAAGCTCTCTCCAGGTTTAGATGGTTTGGTACAGTTCAAATTTGTTGTTTTTCATAGTTGTCGTCATAGAAAACAGACTTGTCTAGGCATCTTCCATCTGCTTTGGCTGCCAAGTGAAACTGGATTATAAGGATTTATGTGCTCGCCTGGGAATAGCTACATGCAGAAGTCCACAGCAAGGTGCAGACTCCTTGGTCTTGTTCTGAAATACCTGAACTCTCCTGTTCCAGTGACTTTCATGGAGATGAGCATAGCCTTAAAATTAAAAATATACTTTCTGATGCTTCTGAAATGTATTTTACAGAGTAGTAATTTCAGATTGTATTCACCTAAAAATATGGAGCCTCTCTGCATCAGTTTCATTTATCTTAGGCTTCCTTTTTACTGTACAATCTACATGGGGAAATAGCAGAAGAAGGGATTTAAAGGACTTGTAAATTATATTTGTACATATCTAAAGGTCTTCTACATTGCTAGCCTGATAGGAGACCTTAATGTAAACAAGATTCTGCTTTGCTGTATTTTTGTCTTACATACAATATAGCTACAGGGTAGGTTTTGAAAAGCTTTTAGGGATGGCTTCTTTCTCTTCTTCCTGATGGTAGAGCTCATGCTGACACCAGTAAAAAACAGATTAGGCCAGTGCACAAGAGTACTGAAAATGCTTTAGGGGAAAAGGAAAAAAAAGACTATTACATGTTTTCTGTAGTCATAGGACAGCAGAAATGGATCAACGAAGAATTAAGAACTGACCATTGAGTTTTTAGGAAATCAAAATTTTCATTGATGTAAGCAAGTTTTTCTGCTTGAGAATAAGATGGACATCTAAAGCTGACCACTTAAAATCATTATATATATTTCAGTAGTTGCAGCAGGTGTTAATGAGGCCATCTGTGAATCTAAACTTCATATATCTGAGTCTTGCCTCCTGGAATGACTGTTTGTATTTTGAGAGGTATGAAAGCTAAGTACTTTGGCTCCTGACCCTAAAATTCAGCTAAACCTTCAACAGCTGTCTTTTACCACATGTCCACTCTGAGTGTATAATTAGGAGTAGATTTAGTGTTTCCTTTGCAATGCAGCACCATGGTCTCATTTACTCCATAACCAGTCCCATGTAGTCAATAATTCAAAGCAGTTCAAAGAAGGTTTGAAAGATGTAAGCACTACATTTAAAACACTATTTACCTTTGTGCCCCTATGCTTCTCCACCTCTGCATTCTGTACTCAGAGAGACTCCATTAGCCAGCATCTCCCTTAGCATCAGTATAACAGTAAAACTTTAATTTTGATGTGGGTAACATCACATATCACATATACCTTGACACATGATGCTATTCCATTTTCTTCACCAAAAAAACATTCTAACATTAGACCTCTTTCTGATCTGTCCATAGTATAAAAGGAATAATATTCCTAAGGAAAAGCTCTATTGGCCAGAGGCACTTCACTCTGAACGTTTCACTTTAGTCATCTGAAATAATTAACTTGAATCACAAAATCAATTTATTTTTCCATCTTAAAAAAATGAGCAGTTTCCTCTTTTTAGTGTTGCAAGTGGTACAGACATAAAAGAGATTGATGTGTTTCAGATTTGCATGATTCTGCTAGATATATTTTACATATATCTGCTTGTTAAATTAAAAGTAAATTGCACAGTGCTGAAATGTAGGATTTTCTTTTACAGTGTAATTAAACCCAGATATCAAATATTTGTAGGGAAGTTTTTAGAAGCACGAGTAGAAATTGTAATGTGTACCATTCCCTATAAAGACAAATGTTTTACCAAAATGTGCTTTGGAAATATAAGCATTTTAAATAACTGCAAACAAAGTTGTCATTTTCTCTTCTGGAAGATTTGGTATTGTCCTGACATATGGCAAAAATCAATGGAAAATTACAACAAAATAACACAATAAAAGCAAATTACAAAATATCTTTTCCAAAGAAAGGTGAAATAACATACTCCTTTACTGTGGCAAGTTTTTTGTGCATTGAGATGTTAAATCACAGTAGTTAAAAAAAATCATTCAGGAAATTAAAAAAATTGGTTTACTGACTCTTTATGTAGACAAGGAATGTGTGACAGTGATTTCAAATATAAATGCAGATACACTAATTTTTTTTTTTTTTATGCAAGTATCTTGCCTGCAGGAGGGTACTGAAAATCTAAAATTTAAATTGTCTTGTTACATATCTTCAGGAAAACCTTCCTTAATTTAGAAAGTCCTATGTCGGCTTAATTTCAATACTGTGTGAAAAAGCAGCATATGAAATGCATACTTGGAGAAACATTGTTAATGTCAGCATTTTGGTTTTCTTACAAATAGCAGTTCAATAATAGCACTAGTATCATCTAGAAGTTGGAGGAATTTTGTGAACAACTTTTTGTAATATTGAATTTTCATGAAAACTGACATTAGCAAGTAAAAGAAAGGCAACTTTGCATGCTCTCTCTTACATAAACCAGAATATCTATTATCTTTACTTGGATTAGTTGTGGATTCACTGGGAGTGTACATTACAATAAGTTTTGTTCACAAGACTTGTTTCTTAAAGCAACTCTTTCCTCCAGAATTCAGGGTTTTAGTATATTAAAATAACTTCAGTAGAAATAAGGAATTCCTGGTGCACTTTAAAACCAAAATGTCTATTTTAAAATCATTATGATTAGTTCCACTAAAACACATGTGTTGCAAGTCTTCCAAATATATATTAAAAAGGGAAAATTTCACACTCTTTAGAGCTCTATTTTAAGGAATATTCTGGTGTCCTAACTGAGTATAATGAAGCCTAACTGAGTATATAGAAATGACTAGTGCTGCTATAAAGAATCTGTACTGAGGTGAGCTGAAACACATGGTACATACAGAAAATATTGAAGATGATGAAAGATAAATTCTTTGTCCAAAAAAAAAAAAAAATGAGCATACTTAATATTGGAGTAAATGGAAACATTAAACCAGAATATAGAGATACATCTTTCAGTGACATGGTTGAGAAGTACACTGAGTGCATGATACACTGTACCCTGGAATGGCCAGTCATTCTACATAATTTCTCAAAAATACCATTTGGTTTACCATGGAAAACCATGTATTCATCTCTTCTTAAATCATCTTTTTACTGGTTCAGAAATGCAGAGACTGAAACCTTCTCTTAGGTAACAGCTGTGAAGCGTGGTGGTTCAGCAAATGGCACAGTGTTGGTTGCTCACATAGTCATTTCCGTCATTTAGCCTTACAGCTTGAAAAAAAAAAGGAAAAGCAAGAATGTTCTGTAATGCCATTCATATTCCAAAAACACAATCTACTTCCATCATCAGTTGATTTTTGTCTCTTATGAAAATATGCACAAGTATTTATCAGACTAATAAATATAACTACAACCATGCTTGAAATTTTTGAATCAATCATAATGATTTTTTTTTTGACAAAAAAAATCTCAGTACTTATAGCTATACAGATTCAGCCTTGGCTTCTGTAGGTTTTTCTTTTCTTTATGATATTAAATTATCAGGTGCTTGTGCAGAATCTCCTCTGTACTTCAAATAGTAAAAAGGAAAAAGCACCTTAAACAGCCAATGTGTGTTGGGAACTACTTAGAATACATACTTATGAATATAAGCTCATTGATATGTTAAAACATTGAAATTAAGAGAGTATGAATGCATTAGGAACTTGGTAAATAAGGTACATAGCTATTACACACTACTTTGACAAGATTCTAAAAAGAAAAGCAGCCAGTAATTTTATCATTTAATGGTATAAAATAGAGTATAAAGTATACCAATATTAATAAAAAATAAAAATAAAAATGGGAGTGGTAAAATTGAGATCTGAGAGATGGCTTGTGTTACTTTTTTCACATTACCATAAGGTCACATGCACAAAGCATGTTTTTCATGTGAGAGATGAGTAATTTTCTGTTTGAAATGAACAATACTTTGTCACTGGATAGTCCCAGAACACCCGTAAGGAAAAGGAATGTTGTTTCCTCCTTCTGAAAAGAAGCACTACGAAAAGAAAAAAGAGGCAAACAGAAACATAAATTATGATAACTTAGTAAAGGAATATGGGAATTATACAACAGCAGTTTACAATCAGCATGAAACCAGAATTCTGTTTCTGTTCCCTCTATTCCTTTGGACTTAATTTTAAAAATGTTGGTTGTGAAACACATTTTAAGGACTATATTGAGATTTTTTTTTTTTTTTCAGATATAAAGTGCTGAAGAATTGCCAGATTTCACAGCATAACATTGGGAATAAAAGCAGAGAAAGACAAGTAGAAGAATTTTCTAAGGAAATAATGACACACTATACAAACATTTTAGCTCTGCAGTAGCCTGAAGATTGGCTGTACAGTACAGTAGGTATTACTGTACATACAGCAGCATGAGAGAGGCAGCCATTCATTAGATGTGTGGCATATTCAATCTTCACTCCAAAAAGGGTTGTTCTTTAGGTCGTACATGTGGTTATTGTTAACTTTAAAATGGATGAACTTTCATGTGAGATGGTATATCAACATTAAAATGAGAAACCTCTCCCTGTTATGTAGGATGGGAAAAATATTTCTTGCTGAGAAAAGTAGACTCTCTTGCTCGGGAGCAACAATCACTATTGAAGAGGAGCTAAACATAGTGGAGGTTGTTATTTCCTGATGGTTGGGTGTCTCAGATGTACTCATAGAACGACTATTTTGCTATTTCCTAAATTATCTGGAAGGTTCTGTGAGAAAGTATAATATCAGATATTTAACAAAAGAATGTTAATGAAAGCCAAGAAATTATTTGTGTTCACTGGTCTCACAAATCAAGTGGAGGACTTCTCACATTAAGTGTCACAGTACCTCCAGAGCAAGTATCCTGCCTCAACTGACAATTCAGGCTGAGTATAGCAGGCATCTAGGTTCCTTTTTCATTGAGCTAGACAATCAACAAAGTGCATGAGACAAGTGAGATACAATCTAAAGAGAAAAAAAGACATACCGTACAAGAATAGTTAATTTCTTCTTTTATCTGAAATTGTGTTGATTCTGGACTGTAAATTAAGGCATCACTGTTCATTTAATTTTCAGTATCTGAGGGTTCTGTTGTTTCTTTCCTGATTGTAATATCTTACTGAAGAGTGATTATTCTTTAAAGACTGATAGAGACAGGTTTCCCTCAACATAAGAAACATAAATTCCCATTTTTTGCTTGAGTTTACAGTTCTTATACTCTCCAAAGGTGGTAAACATATTAATCAAGGCAGGGTTGTCTTTGTTGCGAAAATAATATAGATAAAATAAGATCACACACTTTCACAAGACTTAAATAAATATAAGGTAGTGATCGTGTTTACACTGAAAATATTACTACCTTTTTTTCTGCTGAAGCAGCCATTGCAGACTTGAGAAAACAAGAAGCATGAGGCCAGTCAGAGAGCAAATATTGAAGCAGCCATTCAGGAAGAAGACTAGACAGGTCTGTTACTATTTTTTTTGCCAAGGACAGTGTAATAGATAAGCATTGCATTGTAGAATTCATCTTTCAAAATTCTATGTGTTTACTTTTACAAGTATCTGCTAGTTTAGGGACATAAGAGAAGCTGAAGATGACTATCACATAACTGTATAGGTGACCTAGTTCTCAGATATGTATACTTTGGGCAGGCACATACTGATTTAGACACTATTCAGAAGGTTGTGTTGTATGCATTAAGCAAATAATTGCCAGACAGTAGTAGATATTTTTTTTATATATATTTCAGCTATAAAGCTTAGCAGGTATATTCATATCATCAAGTCTCCCAGATAAGATTAGAATAATGTCAAATGGTAAAAGTCTACTTCTGAAAACTCCAAAGGAGACTTGCAATATTTTGCACCTACTCATATACCTGCCGGAAGACAGGTAACAAGTACAGTCACAGTATAACATCAGAAGAGACCAAGAATTTCTTACAAACTAAAGTAGGTCAATAACTTCTCTTTCTGGAACACAGTCACTCTGCTTGAAGTGACCAAGAAGCAGTATGGGCTATTAAAGTAATCATGTGTTAGTTTCTGCCTAGACTGGTTTCCTAAGGAAAAACAATCCTGCTTTGTTGAAGGCTTTGTCTACCTATCACTTCTCCCTTAGTGACATTTGAGACTAGTTCAAGAGAATACAGGGTGCAGAGATAGTAACATCTTAGTAGAAGCCAAAAAAGGATCTTGCCTGGAAATTACATCCTTTGATTGGTCCTCCAGGCACTAGGATGCTACATGATCTGCTTGTTTCACACAAGCAGGCAGGAAGAAGCAACCAGACACTAATCAGCTAATGCATGTTTGCTTGCCACTTCTAGTATGTATTTCCAAACAAACCATGGCTGACTTCACATCTGGTAGGATTTCTAAATTGTTAAAGAAAAGAACTGGGAATATTGCATTGAGGGTGCTTTCAGTAGATACACAATTTTAAGTTTTGTTTTGTCAGCTATAGATTATATGATGGTAGGGAAAAACCAAGTGTATGCTGCCTTACTGCAGACAAAAAGCCAGAGTGTCTGTTTTACTGGTTTAGAAGTATGTAACTATTTTCATGGTTGTCTTAGATGCTCTATATGCACACCCTTGCCTAAAGCATGACCACAAAATATTTATCAGTAGCAGCTTTTTACAGTGACCTGCCTGGCAGTCTCAGCCTTGATTATGCAAGAGAGGGGTTCCTCTACCAATTATCCCTCTGCAAAAAATACCCCAAAAGCCTGGTTCAGAGATGGTCCCAAAGGAAGGGTGTATCAGTGTAAAGCCACATCACACATCAGAGGGTGTGTACTGCTGTGGCTCACAGGGCAATCTTGTAGAGTTTCAAAATTATTCTAGACACCTCTTCAGCTCTAGGGTGTCACAGAATTAGAAGGCGGCCTTAAAGTTACCTCTTTCTGCTATCTTCTGATTCAGCTGCAAAATTTTGCTATGCATGCTACAAAATCTCAGCCTCTGTACTAAGATTTATCTGTTTATTTGCAAGTTGGAGTCAGGACCCTGATCTAAATTATTCAAATACAATAGTGATACTCAAGGTTATTTGAAATATTGGGTGCTGACTTGTTTATTTTAGAATTAGCACAAAAACATCCTACAGCTGCACGCAGACAGGGTTAGAGTAACTTGCAAGGAAATATAATGTCCAGTGGATATCACCTTTGAACAAAAGGAAGGGAAATCATACTGTTCAGAGCCCCTCCTTTCCCATTCCCCCACAACAGAGGGAGGGATACCAGAAAGGACAGGAAAGACCAAGAGACCAAATAGACAGATGGGTATCAGGCTGACATAAGGCCTGGAATATGCAAGTATTGTTCAGGCATTCCCAGAGGATTTACAATGACACATTTTTGACATTGAGGAAGTTACAGTGAGCTCAGTGAGTTCTTTTTAATCTTCACTGCATACATCCCTCTTCTCTGCCTATGTTGCATTCATATTGTAATTTGAACCAGATCATCCCTTTTGTTAAGAGGTGGAAAACCCTGCAAAACAAAAAACCAAAACAAAACACCCTCCAAAAAAAAACCCAAGAAAACCCATCCCAAAAATAAAACCAAAACCCAAACACCCAAAACCAATCCAACCCAAATGAACCAATCAACCAACCAACTAAACAAAACCAGCAATGAGAGGATTTTGCTCACATTGAATAGATAGCCTTGCAATACAAGTTTATTTGTGGATGTTAGTATGAGAGAAGCAAATCAGTACGGTCAAAATGATTACAACATGGCTAAGAGGCTGAATTTAAGTGTCTTTCTACAGACTTCAATTAAGTCTTAATTTAAGCCTTTTTCTGTAGAGGGACTTATTCCAAGGGCATAGAAGCATAGAATCATAGGATAGTTAGCGTTGAAAACAACCTTAAGATCATTTAGTTCCAACCCCCCTCCCATGGACAGGGACACCTCACACTAAACCATGAGACCCAAGGCTCTGTTCAACCTGGCCTTGAACACTTCCAGAGATGGAGCATTTATGGCTTCTCTGTGCAACCTGTTCCAGTGCCTAACCATTCTCAGTGTAAAGAACTTCTTCCTTTTATCTAACCTTCCCCTGTTTAAGCTTAAACCCATTACCCCTTGTCGTATCTCTACAGTCCCTGACGAGGTGTCCCTCTCTGGCATGCTCGCATGTAGTGATAGGAGAAGGGGAAATGGTTTTATACTGAAAGAAGGTAGATTTAGATTAGATATTAGGAAGGAATTCTTCCCTGTGAGGGTGATGAGGCCCTGGCACAGGGTGCCCTGAGAAGCTGCTGCTGCCCCACCCCTGGCCATGTTCAAGGTCAGGTTGGATGGGACTTTGAGCAACCTGGTTAAGTGGAAGGTATCCCTGACAATAGCAGGGAGGTTAGAACCAGATGGCTTTAAGGTCCCTTCCAACCCAAACCAGTCTATAACTGTGATTCTAAAAAAATATATCACTGGCTACTGAAGAAAAATGAAAGCTTATACAAACCATATGAACACCTGAGCAAGACAAATAACTTTTCTATGAGTTGAATTTTAATCAGAATAAATAAAGCTTTCAGAAGTTATTCTCTGGTCAAATAATAATGATAATAATAAAAAATCCACAAGCCAAAAAACCTTACTGTTTGTTATAAGTTTTAAGATTGATAGAAAAGTGTTTGGTGAAATCCAGATCAGAAAAATAGTTAAAGCTTGCAGCCCAAATGTTATGCAATATTCCTAGATTTCCAACCTGAAAGAAATGTTAGAAATATTAATGTAGCACTTCAGGCTCTGCTTCCAAGTCCAAAATCCTTTCATTAATGAAATATTTATGAGATGCTTCAAATATTCTTTTCATTAAAATATTTCTTCATTTAACTCCAAGTGTATTTAGAACATATTTCTGGTCTGAGATAAAAGGGCTGATACTATTTTCTATTGTGCCATATTAATCTCCCAAGTTTGTCATTGTAGATTTGTGCCAATGTCTTCAGAGACCCTAGTACTTTTTATACAAAATAGGTAAATAATATGTTTTTCTAGAACAACAAAAAAGATATTTTTTTATTTACAATCTATCTCAGTTGTGTATATTCCTAAGATTTTGTGTGCATTAACATAGCAACAATGTATTGAATAAAAACCATCTGTATAAAATCTAATTAATTTCTTATAGAAAGGTTTCTTAAGTTGTGTCTTAAACTACAGATATATAATCAATTAAATTCTGATTGCATTAACAAAGATGTAAATCCAAAGCAACTCCTCTGAAGTCAGTGGAAATAAACTAAGGTAATATTGGTTATTAGGCAATCTGAGGTCCAAACTATTAATACTGCTTGAATTTTTATGCCCTTCACATACATCAAGATAGCATGAGGCCTGTTCTGTTTCTTCCTCCTTCCTCCTCTCCTTTTTCTCACCGTGCAGAGGGCAGCAGAATCTCTATGTTCCTTCCAGATGTCATTCCATATTAAGGGCCAGGTCATGCCATCAATTTTTAAACACAGCTACCCACTGAGATCAATGCAGAGTGCTACTTAAAACTTGACAGTAGAGTGTGACCCTATAATATCAAGAAATATCTCTTTACTTGACTAAAAGCCTGATCCTAGTCACAACAGCATTCTACTAGCATTAAACACTGCATTTGTAGCATTCCACTGCTGATGTGCTGTATTCTACTGTGTTTCCAAATACGACCATTGCTTATACTGTTTCAGCTATCCAAACTTCATTCTAGTTCCCATTTTGCATAAATAAACAACTGCAGCAACACTGGGTAAAGAACTACTGAGTGTGTGGGGCCAGATTAATAAATGCATCATGCACGCATGCATCCTTGTACTGCAGAAAGTTTTATTGGTCTCTGTAGGGCCGACAAGATAGAGGGTAACCTACATCCTGTCCTTTAATCAAAGCTACAGGACCTTATCATAAAAAGATTGATGTGCACCTTCAGCTACATAGTAAATATTGAAATTAGTGCCAATAGGGGCTTTCAGGATTTGGAGCATGAAGAAAATGCACAAAGTCTTTGCAGAACTGGTCACACCATTTTTTTCAAAGTTTCACTTTCTTCTTTGCATCTGTCATACATCAGAGACACTGATAGTTTACTGGTGTTAATAGTCTCCCTCATATTCCAGCACAAGTGATTTCAGGTAAGCTGAATGTTAAGAGAGATAGCACACAAAAACTAGGTAAAATATTATAGCTATAACTGGAGCTAGCCTATTACAGATAAACTAGACAAATCAGTCATGCCAGCAACTGTCTTCATTTTACAAATTCTTTTTGGTTTTAGCAAGCTAGTCAAAAGCATTAATGTACCTAATACCCCTTTCATTCCTGGCTTTGTCTTCATGTATTTCTGCATATGCATCATACTGTATACAGGTAAAATCCCTGATACAGGCATGTCATTGCCTTTCCATGAAAGAACAGATGAAAAACATTTGCTCAGATATTGCTTTAACATGGAGGAAAAGAGCAAGGGAATATACCTCAGGCATGCACTGAAATCTTTTAACTCCACAGTTAGAAGTATCCTTATAAGTGTGACATTTTTTAAAAAAAGGCTTTTAAACCAGCTTTTCCAAGGGGTCTAAAGACTGCATTAAGTGCAAGATGTGATTTTGAAAAGGGCAGGAACAGATGACATGTAACTTCTGAGTTGCTTTCAAAGTAAGGTTAAGTTATTAAATACTAAAGTCACCTCTAAAATGTGATTTAGGCTGTTAAAACAGGTAATAGCTTTTGAAAAATTTACCTGCCATTAATGGAAGGATAAGGTTCTAGTGAAAAAGGAGATTTTTTTGCCACCATTTCATGGCTTCCAACATTTTTTGACAGGAGAACACTTGATCAGGGAACTATAATTTTTAGGGAATTAGTAATACTTTTTAAATATTTTTCTAGCAAAATTCAGCTCTGGGGCCTTCTTTCACCAAAGAATGAGTGAAATCCCCCAAATTTAGGAACTCCCTAGAATTAATAAGTGCATATTCTATCCTGTGAAATATGAGATTAGGAATTTGGGGACTGTATTTTTGTTTTAAATGTGAAGGCTTTTAAAATATTTTCATTTCGACGCAGAGGAAAGTTTGACATTCAGTATAAGTGTGGCATGCATTCCATAAAAACTAAATCTCTCCTGTAGGTAATCCCCAAAACTGGTTTCCTATTGCTTTTAAAAATTGAAGTATTTTTTTTGGTAGCAAATAATTATATCTGTATCAGATCTAAAATTGTTCTGTTCCAGGAAGCACAAATTTGTTGTCAAAATCCCCTCCTTGTGATGACAGGATCACAAGAAAATCTACCCGTTCCAGTGATCTTAAGCATCTTCCATTAAGCCAAGTTAAAACTGCTTTGACCTATGATGGTGATTCTTCACAGTAAGCTTGCTTATAATATGAAAATGGGTGTAGTTTTTTTCAGCATATACAAACCAGTAAAAAATTATACCATGGATGATGGTATTTCTGAAGCCAGGTGCCTGAGGGCAAAAATATTTATTTTATTGTCATAGACAAAGACCAGGTCTGCTCTGATTTTTCTGGGTACAAAATAAATGTTTTTACAAAGTACCACAAGTGTTGCTATCTTTAATGTGACATAAATTGAGGCATATACATAGAAATATTTGGATCATTCATTCAGCCTCTGCTGCGTATTTTGGATGTTCCATTTACAACCTGGAAAATGACAAACCTGCCAACAGAATGATATAAATAAAAGCATAGTAGAAGCTTGTGGATGACTTTAGACCAGCTGGCTTTCTGTACAACAGAAAGTGTATCACCTTTGCTTTCTACTTGGTGGCAGAACTCCGGTTTGCAAAATATAAAAGAGATTATATCTATCTTCCCTACTGCCTGTGACACTACTAAATACTTCCATCAGTTACTTTTAATGCATTGTAAGTTATTTAAATTACATATCAAGGTCAGAACTCCATGTTACTACCTAGTATGCAACGCAATTGCATAGTTTGGTTTTTTAAAGATACAAATGCTGTAGGACCCAGACACCCGTAATCTACTGTGACATGGAATTAGATGAGGTGCAATCTGACACCATGCAATTACAAACTTGTGATCCAGCACTGTGTCTTCTGAGGCCACATAATGTGCAGCAAGGGAACTGTCTGCAGAATTAAGCCTAAAGCAGATCATTTGCATAGTAAAGGCACTTCAAAAAATAGACCAATACATCAGAATCATAGAATATCTCAGCTTGGAAAAGATCCGTAAGGATCATCGAGTCCACCTCCCTGCTCCTCACAGTACTACCTAACACTAAACTGTATGACTAAAAACACCACGCAGATGATCCTTGAACTCTGACATGCGTGGTGCCATGACAACCAAGGACCACAAGCTTGACATTCTTTCATTGTGTTGTTATTTGTGATATTGAGCATCATCCATTTGTAAATGTATTCATCTATGGTGTTGTTAGTGAAACTGTGATTTCAGCTGAATTCTGTGTTGACCATAATTCCATATTTAAATATTTCTTAATTCCCCTAGCATCAGAACTGGTATACACTGGCAGCTACAATCAAAAGTTTGTAAGTGTAAACATAGAAATGCTGAGAGGAAAAGAAACAATGGGGACTTTCTTTTCCACTTTTAAAGGCAGATACTACAGAAAAGCCTGACACCTGGAGCATCAGTAGTAACAAGCAGTCCAAAGGTGGCTGAACCAGTGTAGGACAATGTAGATACCAAGCCTTAGTTTTAGTAGAAAAGATTAAATGCATCCTATTAGCAAGCTTTTTAACAGTAAAGGTTATGCTGAATAAACACTGACAGCTACATTTTCTGTAAAATTGTAATCTTGTAAAATTACATCATCAGAGTAGATATTTGGATCACTGTGTGGCTGCTTGGTTTAGCTGGGATCTTCACTGACATTATTTCAGTTAGAGGGAATGTTTTAACATTGCTGATGATGGTAATAAGTGGGCCAGCAGACATGATTTAATGATTAATAGAATGCTAGTTTTCCGTAGAAGCAGGTAACTTTGATTACTCTCTCTTGTTTTTGCTTACAACAAGGATAGCATAGCACAGCACAGAAAAAAACAAACTTTCCCATGCTGAGAAGCACATGTATTTTGAAAGCTGACATTTCTTTCTTTTATAAAAAGCATGGCTTTGAATTCCTGCCTTATTAAAGTGTTGATGAAAGATTCCACTTTTCTAGACAGAAAAATAGGATACTCATGTTCTTGGTTCTCTCTGAACTTCGTGAAGAAGACTCTGACAAAGTTGTTACCAGAGCTCTTTTTAATTATTATTGCTTTTTTCTAGGATGTGAATTAAATAATTATCTCAGCTTCTGGTCCATATAGTAATGTCACCTGCTACGTTTATTCTCTCTGGCTGTAATGTGTTTAGCGAATATCTGAAATATGCACAGCAGCTGGAGAAACTTGCGATGCTAACAAATTATATCTCTGTACTTTTAAACTTGCTGCTGATGTACTTAAAATTATTCAAATGCTGGCACAGACAAAAGAAAACTTTTCAGAAAGATTCTCTTATGTGTGAATCAGACTTGATGGGAACAAGTCTTCTGAAAATGCCTTTAGCTATCAACACTATCACACAATTCATCTTTAGAACTAATGGGAAACTAATGTTAACAAGATAAATAGCATTTTTAGTCTGTCTGCATTGTCGTCTGCAGTTGAGTGAATGTACATGGCGGCTATCATGAACACCACTGCAAGCAATGGGCGAAAGAAACTCATTTCAGTAGAAATAATTTTAATGTATAAAAATGTGGCATTAGTGTGTACCTTTGACGCACCAGAAACTTCACAGGCTTCAGAAGAACACCTACACACACACATGCAAAACCCCTTTGAAATTACTGAGCCTACTCATATGAGTAATTACTCAAAGGTGGGTAAAGGATCATATCAGTGTCCTTTGGGACGAGCTCTCATGAAAAGCCTACTAAGCATTTCAATACATTAACATGTACACTATGAAAAGCCTTGAATACAAGCTTACTTCAATTGCCTGGAGGTTTTTAGACATACACATGCTGCATAGCTAGACATTCCCCTCTCCTTCTTGCTGCTTCTTATCTTCTACTCCTTTTTCCTGCCATATGCCACTAATGTAATCAGAGGCCATTAGGGCAACTCACTCCCAGGCTCAGATATTGGAAAGTATAGTAAATGATCAAAGCTCAGGGTCAGTGTGAGCACCTGGTTTGCTTTGATCACCATCATTAGTTATGACAAGCAGGAATCCCTCTTGTCATCTCAGAAAAGTGCTCACGCTGGTGGTGTATTTATTTTGATCTCACACCGAGTATAAAAGTAGACTTGTGATTAAAACCTGCAGCATTCTGCTGGAAAGCAAAACTATCTCAAAGTGATGGGGATGGAGTGCCTGTACCTTAAAAATGAAAAATACAGTATGATGTGTTTAGTCCACAATGTCCTTGTCAGAAAAATCTATCCGGAACAAATATGTGTAGTGGTCTGCACGAAGGATAAAATGTAAGAGCTTTAAAAAGACACAAAATAGACAGCTCACAGTCTTTCAATCCTCTTGCTCTGTTAGCTCATAGTTCTTTTTCGTGGTTAGAAACATCTTCTCATATTCTTTTATAGCTCCTTTTCGTAATTGTAAAAATAAAATAATACTCCATTACAGGCTGATTTTTCAAATAATTAATTTTTTCCAGAGGTTTCACCTGTGATACATTGGCTCGCTCCCAGCAGACTAAGTATTTAATTTTCTTCCAAACATATTTTTAATTTCTGGTTATCCTTTGTGCTTTCCGAGTAAGTGCCTACTTTAGTTTAGATTCCAAGCTTTTTTGTTTCAATGTAGTCTCCTATCAATTATTTCCATATGTTAATTATTACCATATTAGAAAAGCAGAAATCATTGAGCAGTTTTATTTCTTCTACCTTCTATTTTTAATGTACTCTTTCTTCTTCTATCAAAAGGGATGGGAATAAGTGTGTTATAGTTCTTGATTTTCTAATGTTCTAATGGTTTTCTTTCTTTGATTATAAATTACTTTCTTCTCTCTAATGTTTTATGTTCCAAATTCAATTGTATGCAATTGCATGAAAATAACAAACAGCATGGAAATCAGGAATAGTAGATAATAAGAGGAAAAATTGCAACAAGCCTAAGTGGTAAATTATCCATAAACAATAAAAACCCCAAACTGTTCCAGTCTAGTGATTTTTTATCAGTTGTCTGATTTTCTGTGGAATACTTACATAATTTTAGGAACCAACTAAATATAAGTTCTGAATTACACTTTACAAGAATCTTCCTCCTTATCCTTCTCTCCCTCCTCCCTTCTCTCTTTGCTTTTGCACATGCACATACATATATATATGTATATGAATTTGTAGTGGCAGAAAAATACTAGCCTCCAGCTTTAAACGTTTAAAAAAATTGCTGCTTTTGGTATTTAGGCATATTATCTTTGTATTCCAGACTACAGTTTAAAATTGGTTAGATAGGGACTGTTCACTAATGTGTTATTTTCATTCAGAGTTTATCACACCTAAAAAAAAATATGTTTAATGGCACTTCCTGATGACCACAGAATTAAATGCCTACAGAATTGTTGACTAGCTATGAAAGTCAGTGTTTGAAACTTGCACTCCTAAGCATTCTCTTATTACCTCCACATATCACACAAAACCATCTTGTTGTGAGTTAGCAATGTCAGGCCAGTCCTAACAGTCTGCTCAACCTGCTTTCACAGGGACTGTTTGTTCTTTGGAGTTTTGTTCTGCTAGGATTGTTGAAAAAAATTATGCTTCCTCTTTGTATTCTTTTTGCGTACAATAATTTAAAAAAGATTTGAGTTTCTTCCAGTGATAGCCAGTTATCCTTTTCTCTTTACAATTGTCTCCCTTCTTGCTAATCCCTCAAGAAACGTGTTGTTCAGTTTTGAAACTCAGCAGTTCTGCTTTTGTTTATCCATTGGTTCCTTAAAAAAAAAAAAAAGAGAGAGAGAGATGGAGAAGTATCTGAGTCAGCAAAAACGCAAAAGAAGCTTATTTTCCACCCAGGAGTAGCTTACATATAAACTTAGTTAGCTAACACACATTTGTTATAACAAAAGAGTGTTATGTTAAATACATCAATGTTTTTATATTTTGGATTTGTAAGAGATAATTTGAACAATGCTATTTATTTCTGATTTAGCTATTCGTGTGTTGCAGTATGAATCACAGTGGGAAGTACCAGACAGGAAATAGATTTGAATTTAGGACCATTTATGATAACTTTGAGAGAGATTAGTGGCCTTTATAGATTATCTTAACCAGTAAGAGGGCTAGAGATACTTATTTCTGAATAAATTCCAGCTTTGTTTTGTGTAATAAGTACTTTAATCTAGAATATATGACCCTCTTTACTTCCTCAGAATTTTTTTTCCTGACATAGTGTTTAAACTTTTCTTGGATGTTCTTTGATAGTTCTTATTTGTATAAGAAACACAACGTTGACACTGAACAAACAAATGGTAAGACCACCCTAGGTGAATACAGCTTAAATGGAAAAGACATATTAAGTATCAATGGGGAAATAAACGTGACTTTCTCACAGACACCCTGCAATGCAAAGGTAGAGCTGAAAACAGAATCTGCCTCAGCTGCCCCCTATTGAAATGCTCAAATGACTGAGCATTTTACTGAGTCCACCTGAGTGAGCTGTGCTGTAGGCATTGCTAAAGTTGGGTGTGCAGTTGGGAACACTGTAGGTGGTCTGAATTTGTTAAAAGAGCTTTCCCAATGCCTGTCTAGATTTTTAATAGGCGTGCAGAGTATAAACTGGTGCTCCTTGTTCTTATAAAAGAACCATGCTTTTGCCAAACCGCTCTGAAAAAAACCCCTGCAGATAAAATGTCTGTTTTCTACAAACTGATCTGCTGCCACTTTAAGTTATACTTCTTTTTTTCATTCTGTGTTTGTTGAGATCTCATTTATTAGCAACAACATGAGCCTAATGCTGCGGACATATGGATGTTTAGAGCAGCATGTTATTGACAAATTCTCTAGACTGATGATTTATTATGTATATCAATGGACAACACTTGTTCTGTCTATGAAGCCTGCTTTCTCAAATCTGCTCATCTGGGAGAGACATGCTGTGCACAAATGGATACATGGTTTGTTTTATCCAACTGAGCCTTCTACATAGCCATGTATTTCATTCTGATTTATGTCTGGTTTAGCCCCTTTAGGCTGTTCTTTGACCTACAGGTATCCATTCCAAACTGAATTGCACTTAAACACGTAAGTGGTCCTCAAGGAGAAGGGGAATACTACTGAGAAGAGCTATTCCTTAAACAGTATGCTTGTTGAGGGACTGAAAATGTTGCTTGAAAATGATATGTTGAGCCCTGCTGGTGGCATTTTTAATGCAGATGAACAATGGTGACTTCAGAGGGGATGAATATGTAAATGCACATCAGGGGGTTCACCTGAACTTGTTTGCAAACTGGGTCACAAAAGTTTGCAAAACTGTATACTGCTGGCATGCTGAATAGTGTTTCTGAAGAAGACTGATATTTATAATCATCCCCAAAATTTCAGGTTCACCAGATGCTATATGTCTTCAGTTCCCACAAAACAAAATACACTGTTGTTGCCTGGAAAGAATCAGCTAATATTGTGATAGCAGTTGAAACAGATGTACTATGCAGGTGCTCTGGCTAAAAGTGAAGTACTTTATTTGCTTTTTATAACATTTATTTTTGGAACTAGCAAAGTTTTCTCTTTTCTTCCATAAATATTTCTTTCTATTTTTCAATGGAAAATAGGGAGATTCTTGAAGAATACAAATAAGATGCAGATAGTCCTCAGGGATACTTCTGGTGAAGTCATCTGAAATCATATGCTGACAAATACAAGACATACTGCATAAGGAGTGAAGTTACCCTTACTGCAAGCATGATTTAATATCCTGAATGAACTACCTTGACAGCTGCTATTATAAATAATTAAATAATATAATGTAATTACAGATTTTTCAGGTTGCACTGCACAACAAAGCTTACAGCACAATCTTTTAGGTAAGTCAAGTCCATAGCATACTCTTATCTGGATTTCCTATGTGTGGTCTTGCCCAATCTGATCTCCATGTGATTCTTCATGTGCAAAGCAGGGTTTGATGCTTTTTCTTTAGTTTTTACTTTGTGCCCATTTTCAGATCTGAAGATAAGAACTTTCACTTCAGCTAGAATCTATTTACTTTGGAACTGGGACACAAGACAAATTTACTAGCGCATTGCAAAGATTACAGCCTCCTATAGTATTCATCCTGGGATGACTCCTGCAATCAAAATAGTGATTATGAATGTTGCTGTATATAAAAACTTCCATATAGGAAATAGTGAGATCACATGTTACCTTGTATCTGCAAATCAGAAAAGTTATTAAAATATTAACAGTCAGGATTTTGTTATTCCGATTGCAATTCTAGTAATGTCAAAAATTAGGGATTTTTTAAAATATTTCTTTTTACAGGGTACCTTTAGTTGTAAAGGTGTTACTTTCAGATTTTTGTAGAATTTTTTTCAGTATTAATATGTTTTCTGCTCTATCTGTAACATCAGTAATTTATGGAATGAAAACAAGTGACTCATCAAAATACAAAATATTCAGTTTAAAGTGCTTTAGCAGCAAAAATGCCAGTATTTCAAAAACTTTCAGCTATACCTATTCTTGTTTCTGCAATAATAAATTATGTGAAAAAAAAAATAAATCTACTGGCAGCTCAAATCTCTCATTTTGCAGCTGAAGTAGTTGTCCACTCAGTTAGATAAAGAAGGCTTGAATTTAGTTATAAATCCAGTCATCAGTGTCCAGTATGTGATTTATCACAGCCACTGACAGGATTTCTGCTACATAACTTTGGAAAGTAAGATATCCAAGATTATCATCAGTTCTGCATATCAAACTAGTCTTTACATTGGGATTCACCATGTTCTAAAACTGGTGACATGAATTAAACTTCAGTGGATCCTTTCACCCTAAATTGTCTGTATGCAGAACTAATAGCTTGGTCTATTTGCTTGACTTTTAGATTGCTCAAAATAAATGAAATATGCCCAGATTTAAAAGCCGTCTCTAGGACTCTGTAAGGGAATAGAATAAAGATCTGATTACAGGACCAGGACCCAGAGATTATCATGACAATATCATTCTGCTATTTTTGTGACAACTATTCTATGAAAATTATGAAGTGACAGAAATGGAGGTCGTTCTGTCAGCATCTAAAATGTGAAAGCTGAAGGCCCTACTTGTCATTCTTTTTAGTTGTCATTTTAGGACCAGATCGCTTTACAGTGCATTTCTCTTTTTATGAGAAGGTGTCAGCTACAAAAGGTGGTCTTAGATAGATACCAGTGCTTGTACTTTAGAGGACATTGGAGACATGCACGCATATGTATACGCATATATATGTATATATGTGTATGCTTATATATGAAATTAATATACATATGGAAGATATGAGTTACAACATAGTATAAAGTTTTCACCTATATGTCAATATATAGGTTTCTGTAATGAGTTTATAACTTCTGATGAGTTTGTGGTTTGAGTTAAATCCTTAATTTCCACAAAGGCAGGAGACAAGAAACACACAATAACTGACTACTGAATGAGTTGTTCACCAACAATTAAACATCAATATCTTGCTCAAATCTATTATGCCTTCCACCTACAAAAACAAAGAACTATTTTACAAAATCATTTTCCAATTTTTAACTTGGCTATGTCTGCACAACTCCAAGATAAAGGTTTCATCATACATTAGAAGTTTAGATTCAAACTGAGACACAATTTAAAACATTTAAAGATAAATAATATATTGATTGTCTTTTTTTTTCAGAGAATAAGACTATTGTTTTACATTATTTTTTTTTACAATTTCACGATAAATTAATTTTTATCTTAGTAAATTTAAATAAGTCTGAGCAGTTTTATAAAAAAAAAAGGGGATTTCATTCATTTTAACATTCTGACCCTATTTGATATTTCATCCTTCCAGATTTCACCTGAAACTTTGGGATGACTGAAAATTAACCCTGTGAAAGTTGATCAGTGCTTTCTAGTCGGTTTTGTATTAATAGAATGTTCTGCTTCCTAAGAAAATATTTATAAAGACACAGTGGTTTGCATGCATTGATATATGGTTTTTTTTTTGAGAGAGGCATGGCTAATGTGTATAATTTTTGCATTTAAAGGCATAAAATTTTGAAAAGGACTAATTATATCCTGCATTATCTCTTGATGACAGAGTATCAACAATCTATTTTAAGTGACAAGCAATTTGTAGAAGTGGCTTTGCCACTTCTAAATGTCAGTTAAAAACAAAATCAATGTCTTTGAGGTTATGGATTTCAGGAAGAGATGAAGGATTGGTGCTAAAAAGCACTGAAAGAATACCTATGTATTTGAAAGTATGTAAAAACAATGTTCAGGTACAGTGAGCTCTAGTAAAACCTCAGTAAATGTAACTTCAAAATATCACTGTAGCACACCCCTTTTGAGGCAGTGAGCAGACAATAGCAGACCTTGCTGATCAATGGAGTACTGGATATTGATTTTTTAATGATCCTGACTATATTATTCTGTTCTGATTATCCACTCAGCAGCTGTAATATTGGTAAAGACCTTGATATCTCAGCACATTGCTGTTTCCCTATGTTAGAAATCTTCTGTCCCAGAATAACTTGTCTAACATTAGATCAACTGTTTTCACTTACCAACCAAATCAGTAGTCAGACCTTTCTAACAACAAATATATGTTTTGTGTGTCTTAATGTTTATTTATCTCAGACAAAAAAAAAAACCAAACCAACAACTTTGGAAATTATGTAGTCTTATTAGTAATAAAAGCATAAGAACTCCAAGCTTATGTCTTGGACACCTTGCGTCATTTAAGACAGTTATAGATGCTAATATTTGGACAACTGAATTTCTCCCTTGTCTTAGAAAAACTTAACATCGAGAAATAAATTATAATATACAAAAGTTTTAACAAATTAATTCTGAATCTTTCTAATACTTGCTGACTTTTAATCTCTGATTATAATGCATGTAGTAGGTATATGATTCATAATATTTCTAAAGCACCATAAAACTATGAGAGAAGCATCAATTTTTGTAATAGGGGCACATGTGTACTTTTAGGTTGAATAATTAATTCATAGAATCTTAGAATGGTTTGGGTCGGAAGGGACCTTAAAGGTCATCCAGTTCCAACATTATTGCCATAGGCAGGGACACCTTCTACTACCACAGACCGCTCAAAGCCAGGGGTGGAGTTTCCCTTCTTGCCTTGAAGCATGCAGTAATTTTATTTAGACAAGCAAGGTCTTTAATGTGGCACATTTAGCAACTGTTATGATGTAGACCCACTGTTGTGGTTTAAACTAAATTTGCACAGTCCCCTCTTTGTTTCCCCTCCCCCCCCCCCCACCTTCCCACTCCCGGAGGGATGGGGAGGAGAGCCGGAGGAATACAACTCCCACGGATTGAGTTAAAATCAGTCCAGCAATTAAGGTATAACACAATCACTACTGCTACCACTAACAAATCAATGTTAGAGGAAATAAACAGGGAGAGAAAATACGATACCACCCGCCGACACGAGCCCAGCCCAGAAGAGAGATTTAACCCCTTCCCTTCTGACCAGTTTCCAGTCCCCTCCCCAAGCAGGACGTGCTGTGGTATGGAATACCTCCCTGACTAGCCCAGACCAGGCGCCCTATCTCTCCCTCCTCCCTGGCAGAGCATGAGCTACTGCTGAACCCATGACACCCACCCTAGACTCTCTTCAATATAACAGAACAAGCATAGAAAAGGAAAAAAAAAAAAGAATCCTCACCCACTCACTTTCAAATATCCTTTAAGGTATGTCAGAAAAACACAGTGATCGGTAATGCAACTAGAACCTGAGGAATAAAGCTACCTATTTCAGAGGAATTAGTATTTTTGTTCCACATTCATGAGAAGTTAAAATATCCCCTGTTCTGAATCTTGAAATATGATGGTAAAAGATAGAATACCCAGTGATAAAGTTGAACAACTTCACTCACTTCAGGTAAGGTAACTGGTTGCAGATCTATAAATATATATAGGTTTTGGCTTCATAAGCTTCTAGTGCTGAAACAAGATTGAAACTAAAATTATAAGCAATAACCTTAACTAAGAGTGAATGTGAATTTGCTATTTGATCTGTCAATTTAATTTGTATTTCCTATATAGACTCTTTTTTGTCTGTATTGTTCATTGTTGCTCAATTAAGATTTGTCTCTAAGATGCCAGGAATTATGAGCTATTTTCTAAAGGTGACCGTCTTTGTTTGCTGACTAGAGATAGCAGGGAGTCTACATGATTACCTTAAACTAGACATGCAATTTTTATAAAAATAATGGTAGAGGCAAGACACCTCCCATAAATAATTAGACCATCAGGCCTTTTTTTCCCATATGTACTTAAAACATTATGAAAAATTGTAAATATAATTAATTTTTCCCATAATGAAAGGTTATGTATCTTTGTAGTATATATTTTAATGTGATATCACAGTATTCATTTTGCTCCTTAACACTTACAGTAGGAAATACTGTCATCATTATTTTAGGATACAAGATAACAGAATTTTATACATAAATGGTAAGTACAGGTACTCAGCTGCTGCTTAGGGCAAGTTTTTGATCATATGAACATACCCATACAAAACTATGGGCCAATTCTTTATGCCTATGCTATTTAAAAGTCATAGATATTTAGCAATAATCACCTGCTGTCAATTTTCTTAGTTGTTAAGTGGACTCAGGCACCTACACTCCACTCCTGTAGCTAGCTCCTCGGTCCTTTAGGTACTTACTGTATTTTGAGAAAGTTACACAAATCTCCTATGTGAATCAAACTGATAGAAGATACTTGAATTCAGAAAACAAATTGCTGAGTGGCATTAACCAAGTTCAAAATGAAGAAAAAATGTAAAAAGTTGCTAAATAAGAGATTTCACTTGTAACAGGGTCTGAAGGGGCCAAAGTATTATTTACATGATTGATGAGAAGAATGCAATATTACATCTAATACACAGCAACTGTAATGCTTCTCAGTGTCTTACCAGAGACAAATGTCAAAAAACAATGGCACAAAAGCCAGCTGGAGGTCAGTCATTAGTGGTATCTCGCAGGGTTCAGCACTAGGGCCAATTCCGTTTCACATCATCATCAATGATTTAGACAAGGGACAAAGTGTACCCTCAGGAAGTGTACCCTTAGAAGGTCTGCAGATGTTACAAATGGATAGTAGTTGCTGATAGACCAGAGGGCTGTGTTGCCATTCAGGGAAACCTGGGCGGGCTGGAGAAATGGACTGAAAATTGTCTCATGGAGCTCAACAAGTGGAAATGGAAAGTTCTGCCCCTGCAGAGGTATAGCCCAAGGCAGAAGCAGAAAACATGTTGGAAAGCAGCTTAGCAGAGAAGGACCTTGGTGTTCTGGCAGTTAGAAGTGAAAAATGAGCCAGAAATGCAGTCTCACAGCAAAGAAGGCCTACAGCATCCCATATGGCATTAGGAAAAGCATTGCCAGCAGGTCAAAAATGTTATTTTTCTTCTCTTGTAGGCACACATCTGAAGTGCAGGGTCCAGTTTTGAGCTTCCCATTTATAAGAAAGACAGGGGCATAATGGAAAGAGTTCAGCAAAGGGCCACAAAGATGGGATTAGACCATTTTTCATATGAGGAAAAGCTGAGAGAGTAGGGATAGCGTGAAAATGAAAAGTCTCAGGAGGATCTGGTCAATATGTATAAAATCCTGATAGGAGCAAATGATGGCTTCCACTGGCAGGATAAATGGTGATGCATTCAAATTAAAACCCAGCAAATTCCAAATGTACATAAGAAAACACTTTTTTTTTTACTGTGAAGGTGATCAAACACAAGAAAAGTTTTCCCACAGAGGCTGCAGAGGCAACCTACTGCAGGTGACCCTGCTTGAGCAGGGGGTTAGACTAAATGGCTTCAAGATGGCCCTTTCCACCTTAGCCATTCAGAGAAATAAGGCTTTGTAGCTCCTTGAAAAAAATTCTCCTATGGCACAAATATGCCATTAGCCAGGACTGCTTTATAATCTGAAAGTCATTGACTTCCATATTTGGATCTTTAAAAATGCATTTTGACCATTCCTTTTAAACTAATATGAATTACTATAGGATTTCTAAATATGATTTTCAAACCTGAAATTTAAAAGACATTCATAACAAATAATAAAATTAAAAAAAAGCTATATAAGGTATTTAAAAGACCAAATACAGATAATTCTTAACACCCAAAAAACCAACTTGCCTATAGAAATTCCTTTTTTGGATTTTTTTTTTTTATCCCCTCAATGCCAAAATTCAATTTTGTTTTACAATGGCAGATTTCCAAAGCATATTTTCCTGAGTTATTTTCCTGTCTTTATTTCAAATATAGAATTATTTTTTGGGTGGTGGGGTGAAGGAAATAAAACTAAAAAACTATATTTAAAAGGTTATTCCATGATGTGTCAATTTTCCAGAACTGATAAGATTGAAATGTTTGTAGAACATCTGGGTTGTATAGTTATGGAACTGAATTGTATTAATAAGATTCATAGCAGTCAGCTTTTCTCTATGCTGTTCAAAATGTTCTTCCTCATTTTTCTAATCCTAGAAAAAAACAGAAAATTCTGGTTCTTCTGAGATGAGAGAAAAAAACATCCTAACAGGGTAAGATTTCACCTAGAGGTTATCACTTTCAGTTTGATTAGCCCTTCAGCCACTCCATGAAATGTGCTTAGAAGTGAGCTTTCAGACACTTTCACCATATCAGGTGAAACTCAGGAAGTTATATGAGAAATATGCTTAGTATATTCTCTGAGAAATAAGGAAAAATTTCTGTAGTATTTAAAAATAATAAAAAAACACCAACCTGTAAGGTCAGTAAGAGGTTAGGACACATGAGCTGTAAGTAGACACTGGCAAGAAAAGGTTTTGCCTGACAATATAGAAAATATTCTGCATTGAAACTGCACTGAAGATATGCAATTGGGGGGGTGGGGGACAGGACAATGTCTGTAAGTGAAAGATTTTGCTTTCCTTATGGATGAAGCACTTTGACATTTTAAAAAAAAAACACTTATTGCATACAAGTATTCCTGTTGCATCGTGTTAGGCTTGAAATATGATGTATGTGTGTATACATATACACATATACACACCTGGTTATTTGGTTTAATATATCAGAATTCTAATTGAAATTCAGTAAAAATTCTTTGTATGAATCTTCTCTACTGTTTTTACATAGTGCTGTACACTTGCTCAAAAAAAACTAACTTAAAAAGGTTTAATCTAATGTTTCACACTTACTATACAAAAGTTAATTCATCCCTTCTCAAAGATCCCTCAGAAACTGCACAGTAAGTGTGAACAGAAGAGTGTTTATAATGGTCAATCTTCTGGGATATTTGTTACAGGCATTTTCGTATGAATATTATTTATATTTTAACAAATATATTTTATAGAAAACTATATTTTATATACTTATATATAAAATTTTATTTAATTATATAAAACATATATTTTATAACAAAATAGGTATTAAGTTATAAGTAGGTATTGGTTTTCCAAAGTCTCCTTAGAGCATTAACTGAAGGAACTTTTCAAATTATGAATTCTGAATTGAGGACATTGATTTTTCCTTCATAATAATGAAGAAATGAAATTTTCCTCTCGTGATCCAGGGAGACAACTTGAACAATTTTAAAGGCAATGTAGGGTTGTTCTTTATCAATTTTGATATATTTTTTGTTAAGCTGGTGAATTTTAGCAATGGGGAGAATTAATATGCAATAAACTAGAATTATATTTTTGTCTTTATGGTTATCTTTAAAGATAGCAACAAAACAACTGTGTTTCTATCTAACCATTTAAAATTATAAAAAGACAAAGAATCTTGTTTTTTGTACTGAGAAGCTTAAAGAGTAGAAGTTTGATCATAAGGGTTGATACAAAATACTGCAGTGGTTTTTTTAAAGCTTGGATGCTTTTCTGTTTATTCTGTTGTTTCATTTGTATATTTGTCAGTTTCACAGCAATAGCAAGGATTATTAATAATCAGGGAAAATGTCTGAAGGCATAAAACATTCTCCTATCACTGCTCACAAGTCAGTACAGTTCTATTTCAGTTTCTTCCAACTGTAAACCTAGGGTAATTATGAGGGCCCTTAATAACAGTATAGATGATGAATAGTCTACCATGCTCTTAAGAAAAGTGTTTCAAAGATTTATTATATTTATAACCTTTATTGTGAACAGCTGTCACTGTATTTACAGTCTAAATTTCTTTGTTTCTTCTTCCAAGATTAGGACTTATCTTTGCCTTCAACTCATTTACTTTAATGAATTGTCTTCTTGCTGGCCACAAAGTTACTTTTAAACCTTGTCTTTTATAAAATCACTACCCTGAGATAAAGTGAAAATAAACCAAAAAATAACCATATTTAATTGCAATAACAGTTTTCTAAGCCTAGACCTTGATGAAAGGTAGTAAAACACTTAAATTAATAAAAATATTTTAAAAAATGCTTAATACAGAGTTGCTGAGTATCCATTATGCACAGGATACATTGATTATGTACTGTCACATTTTATAAAAAAAAAAAGCCAACCCAATTTTAGCGTGTAATGCTTGTATCTTCTGCATGTCACCTCCCCCCTCAAACTATTAAAAGATATAATATGAAATGCTCACTTTCTACTTGCCCAAGAAAACATAAAGCCATGCAATTAGAATGTAATTGGCCTAAGGTGAGGGTCTTACAAACAAATCTGAATTATATCATCAAGACTCCACAGGCAGAGAACAGTTTGCAAAATGACAGCAGAAAGATATTGTGGGCTTTAACAAGAGAGACAGATTTTCAGGAACTCTGTCCTAAAGCAGGAGGTGATAACAAGCATATCAAATGTGAAAATTATGATCTCAGAAAGGTAGAAGGTGCTTGCATAGAAGAAAACAAGAGATAGGTAGATCTAAAAATATCAGATAAATTTCATGTATTGTTGCAGCTGTTTTCTAAAATATGCACAAAACACAAGTATAACACATTACATAACAGGGCAGATCCGAATACTTTGTAAAGCAATATAACTCTGCTTAATTACATTTTATTTTGTAGTCGTAATTGCAAGTAAAGGAATGTTGACCTCAAACTTGGCAGGTCACAGCTAATACTGTTGCACGTTTTTTGACCATATTTGAAGCAAATTGAGTAAGGACTCTGGAGGCATTCATAAGTGTTCAGAAAATTTTAAACACTTTTTTGGCACTTCACAGGGAAAAAGATAAAGAAATCATACTTAATTTATTTACTCTGTGCCTCTAGTTGAGAACTAGGGTAAAGGGGAAAAGTGTAGATCGTTCTCTGCTTTTAAAGTATAAGAGTTAAAATGGAATGTCTCATTACCTCTAAAATATATTACGTAGGGCATTCAAGGACTGGTAAGTCTAAACAGTCTGAACAGTCTAAACTGTTAATAATTTTATATAACCACTTTGTAACCAAACAATTACTCCTGCTTTAGAGGACTTGTTTTATAACTTTGGTTGAGTGAAGAGAGAGGTAAAAGCAGAGTTGGAAACATAAGGAATGGATCCTATACCTGGTATTTGTAAACAAATGCCCTGTAAATTAAAAAAAAAAATAAAAATGCAGGCATAAAAATTCTAGTCCCAGCTTTTCTAGGATTATGCTATAATTGGGACAGGAATTAAAACCATTTTTAATTTTGCACTGTGAGTCTCAAACCAAAATACAGTCACTTGCTCCAATTTAACCCTTCTGTAGTCATTAATGCTTTTTCTATCTGCTCTGTAGCTGTGTTGAAAAGATTTGTGAAGGGAAAGGAGAGGGTTAGGGTTAGGGTTGAATCTGTAAATAGATGAAAATTGAGAGAATGTGTTTTCCACTGTGATTTCTAGTATACCAAATTGTACTTAGAAAAGTCGCAGGACATGAGAGTAGAAGCTTCCTGTTTTTAAAACTTTAGGGGGTGAAAATAAGGGAGATTGAAAGTTTATTTCCCTCAAATTCTTTATTAACTGCTTCTTGGACCATGATCCTGCAAGCACTATAATTTTCTGACAGCAAGCCCAGACTATACTTTTATAATTCATCCTTTCATGGAAAATTAAAGCTATGTTATACTGGAGACAAACTTCTACTCTTAGGTAATAGGAGTACGCAGAAAATGCTGTTAGCATTTAATTTCTTTCTGTTTCCCACTTTAAGTCTCTTTTCTCCTATTTCCTTACATGAATAGTGGAAAACAAATTTAACTACTCATATTAAAGTTCCTTTTTTACCTTGTTTCTCCCCTTAGTCCTTTTTTCTGTATTGATTGCTAAGGAAATAAGAACTTAACAGAAACCCTGCTTCAGATCATTCTCACCAGGTTTAAGAACCACATATAATGAAAACAAGGTAAATAAGAAAGTGATACAGACAAAAGATCCTTTTCTAATTTCCAGTGAATGAAAAAGTGTGGTTGTCTGAACTGCAGAAACCTCCATGGTTAATGAACATGTCTCACAATTTGTCAGAAATTTATAAGTAGCAGCAAAATGATTTTCCAGTGTGATGTAACTAGATTGCACTTACTTTGTTTAACTAACTACTTGAAGAAAAAGTGCTATTGAATAAATGCTGAATATCAGGTTATTTTGAGTTCTTGAAGAAAAGGAAGGAGACAGATTTATTTTGTTCTCTTGTACATTAAAATCTCCTATTTTGTATTAGTGTTATTCCATGATGTTTCAGAGTCTTTTCTTCAGAGTATCTTTTTTTTTAGGTATGAACATACACATTACAAAAGAGAAAGCAAATAAAAATTAAAAATATTAGTTGACAAAAAAGTGTAAGAAAGGTGTAAGGACTAATATCACAAGGAAGACAAAGTAGTAACTCTACTCATGAAGCCACTGTCAAAAGTCACTGCTGTTTTTGAATTTAGAAAGCTGTTCTGAGATGAACGGAACAAGTGTGACTGAAGAAAAATTTAATTCTGCCCCTGTATTTGCAACATTTGGTCCTCATAACCAGGAATGTCTATTAAACACAACAAAACCAACCAACGAAGCAAACAAAAAAATCAAATAAATACAACAAATATCACACAACTTCAGCTCAGCAGTGTGTGGCATTTGAGGAAATAGCAGGATTAACAATATTCTTTATCTTTCTCACTCTTAAACCATAACAAATTTTATCAGGGGCTTTAGAGATTCTCTTTGTGCAAAAGTATTTTGAATACAGAGAAGTTACGCAGTCACTGGCAACTCATTAAGGGATGTAAAAGCTCTGGAAGGAAATGTAATCTATAACAAAAATAAAACAAATTGGTGCCCATCCTTTTGCCCTGAGGGTAAGGGCCAGCACATGGCATGTACACTCAGCATAGTACACTCTCAAACAATTCTAATGCCTCTTGATTCTAGGTTTCTCATCTGAGTACCCCACACATTGTCATAAGTGGAGCTGTGAGTCAACATTAGTTTTCAAAAGTATTTTAAATTACATATGATCACTAAGCCATTGATTTTCTGATTATGAAATAAATTCATTGAGGAACATGTACTGTGTAGTAACTAATATTAGTATTTTGAATCAAATGAGTTCACAGATAGAATCTTTTGTTCTGAGTTTTTATCTGCAATTTCCCTAAAAAAACCCAGGAGTTCATTAAAGTGGATGATTAGCATCTTCTGTTACACTGAGTATGAGCATATTACCCTACACAGACCATGTACTAGTTGTATGTTAACACATGCAAGCATGAAAAACACAGATTTAGGGTATGCATCTGTTTTGCAGAACAGAAAAAAGAGACTATTTTTCCTTTCACAAGTTCACCCTTGCAAAATACTTGTTTGTTCCATTAGGTTATAGCTTCATGGGAAAAAAGCTGGAAAAAGAATCCTACAAGTGCTTTTTGTAACTTAATCTATCAGGATTAGGTTTTCATAGAGTAGGATTTGAAGATTTGCTCTTGGTTAAGCTCACTAAATTCTCATCTAAATCTTTTCTGTTGTCATCATTAATTTCAAGGGAAATCAAGAGGGACTAATCTCAAGGACTTAAAAAAAAACTCCAAATCTTGACATCAGTATTTGATTTTTATTCAAGTTCCTGCTTGCCTGACTTTTGCTGCCTTAAATATCCTGGCAAGTTCCTACCTATGGAGGCAGGAAGAGTGTTTCATTTAGTTTTTGCTGAAGACCTTGAATTTAACACCTGAAGGCAGGTTGAAGGCAGTTTAATCAACATATTGCAACTATCTCAGGTCAGAAAAGAGTTAGTTTCACCTAGCACATTTATTTAGTATTAAGAAAAAAAAGAAACAACACCACTTCTCATTTGGATATGACTATTAAAGCAATAAATCATGAAACAGAGCTATCTTAACAAAATAAAATTATATTTTCAAAAGAAAAAAAACCAAAACCAACAGCAAGACACCTTACAAAAAACTTCTTTGAAGCTTAAGTCAAACTTGGAAGTATTTGCCAAAACAAAATCCATCCTAACACTACCCAAAATAAATGTATCTTTCTTTAGCCTTCCCCTCTTGTGGGAGTTTCCCTTGGTCCCTGGTTTGAAACCTCATGTTCTAAGTCTCCTTGGTATGCCAAAGCAGTGTGATCTGTATGCCACAGCTTGTCTCCCTAATTGCTCTGTCAATAGGCTCCTGACACATTTTTTACTCGTGTTCTACCTTAGAACATGAAGTCGTCTCTTTCACTGGCCCCATATGACAGCCAGTGCACACTTTGCATGAGGGAGAAAACCTTTCTTCTAAACTTGTGTAGCAATTTCCTCTAACATTTTGAGCAGTCCTTTGATCCTATGACATACAATTACTTGACTTTCCTACACAATGGTTTCTTACCTGCTGGAGCTCATCCAATGAGCTATGACTTTCACAGATGTGAGGGTAAATCTTTCACACTGTTAACATTAACTCCTACTACAACACTTTTCTATCTTAGTATCCTTTGGAATGCTAATTAGGATGTCACCATTTTGATTTCAGATATTAAACCAGAAACAACTAATTGAACCCTTTTCAGTTACATAAAGGTATATCTTTTTTTCTGTATCATTTCAGTTTATCAATAATCCAGGTCAATAGCAAATATTATTTCTTGACAGATTTTGTCCAGTCTGACTCACAATATAATTCGGTGCTGCTAATTTTGAGGATTCTAAGTATTTTAATCCAGATGGAGGGCAAATGACTTTACCTGCTTAAGCTTCAATAAATATACAGAAAATACAGAATATATAAGACACAAAGCATTTGCTTTGCATTGGCACTTTAGCAAAGTCTTTCAAGATCATCACCTTAACATGATGCTACAACCTATGCAGGGATTTAGGCATTCCCAGGGCAAGAGTATATCTAAGCTCTCAGTGAACCAAACAAAACAATGTGCATACCTTTGGAAAAGATCCATTACCGGACAGCAATTATTAGCATTTGAAAGCCTTATAAAGGACTTAATTATTAAGCATGTCGCAGATTTTATTTTTCAAGATTAATTAAGTAACTAAAAAAAAAGCCTGAAAGGTAATGCAGTGAACTGAAAAAAACAACTATCATGTGACTTTTCACCATCTGTAACAGTTCTGGAGAAAAGAATAAGCAATTTTTTAAAGAAACATTCTTTCCTACATCAGTCAGCAAGATTTACTCCACATTTAGCATAAGTTTTTAGGTTTGTTATATCAGCAGAGAATAACTTTTTAACAATTGAATATTCAGTTATGATCTCTCAGGCCTTAACTGCAGGTGAACTGTTAGAGATGAGGAGGGACTGATGTTTAGCATGTGTGTCAAAATCTCAGAAATTCTGAAATTCTTTTTTCTACCATTTATATGCTGTGTGAATGGTGATGCATTGCCTTAATTTTCTGTATCTCAATTCCCCACACACACACTGCATGATAAATGTAAGGACAGCTGGATGGACATATTCAATATCATTATAAGATCCACCCATTTGCATTTGACAGGTGTTTAACATGCAGCATTGTGAGTGCTAAATAGTGTACTACTAACTAGAGCCAGGTGGGGATGAGTTCAGAAGAAAGAATTAGAATGTTTTGTTCCAAAGATTTTTCCTTCTGAATTTTATCTTTACCCCAATAGTAAAAGGAAACCTTGCAACTTTCATAACTACAAAGAAAGTTAGAATTTTTTCTTTTTGAAATTGGAATATGTCTGTTTCTGGTTAAAAAAGAAAAAGACAAAAAAAAAGAAAGAAAAAAATGTTAATTCCTCTATAGAAAAGATGGTACTAATTGTGTATGAAGCTAATTTTCCTTGAAGTGCTACTTCAGCACCTCTCTCTGCCAGATGGATGTTCACCACCTTTTTCTCATAAGTTTAGTTAATTTATATGTTTACATTATTCTTGATTTTTAAGCATACCTGAGCCTGTGTGTCCCAGTATTATAGATAAAATTCATAAAAAGGAAGGGGGTAAGGTTTTGCACACCTGTGCAAAGTTTGCTCTTTCTGTTTCAAGCCTGAAGCTAGGCAGGTACAGTCCTGTGTTCTATACGTCACTTGTTCTAAAGAAAAGAGAGCTAGCTGTCCCTATGAATTTCTTCTCTTCTAAACAGTGGGCAGATGGGAAAGAAAGTGAAAGTCATGTTAGTGCTCAATGCTACAAGAGAATAAATCCTCATTAAAACTAAACTGAACCTGCAAATATTTAAATCACTTAAATGTGTGTCATTGATGTTGATGTTGATGATATTATTCCTCTGCTGAATTTAAGCATTGCTTAAAGGATTTCCTTGGTTGAGGCCTGTGAGCAGAAGCTGACCTTGTATGTTTTTTTAAAGTGTTTATAAACATGCAAGAAGTGTGTAATATATACTAGTGCACATAATACAGGCTTGCAATGGTACAGAAAAGCACAGTTGCATTGACTTTTTTGAATGTATTTTTCAATCGTCTCCTTTGGTGTTTTGAGAATCATAATATTTTAAGAGAAATTACTTATCTCTGTATTGCAAATACCATAGTTGGAAGTTTAATATGCATCAATCTTTTGCAAAAACTGTCAAGACTATGATATATTTAATTTAGACACTTTAAATTGTCCTCTTAATTGCTAGTGTTTCTGAAAGATTCAATCATGTTTCTTTGGTGCCATTTAATAAAATTAAACAAATCAATCAGTAGCCTTCTCCTTTTTTATATTAGCTTTTTGAAACAAAGACTGCTTGTGTCTGCTCTATTGTGGCCAAGGAAAATGGTGAGAGTGTACATATCTTTCAGAATATATAACCTAAGATAATAAACTGTCTATCTAGAAAGTGCAGAAATATTTTATTAACAACCTTTCTGGGCACAGTCTGGAAATTAAATGTTCCCCACCTGAATGGAAGTATAGCTGTTGTGAATCACTAAAACATAAACATACTGATGATATTTTGGTTCATACACATGTTTTATAGCCCCTTGCTAAGGGCATAACTCTAAGCTTTGTGGTTGCCAAGCAAGAAACGATGGCAAAGGAAGCTGAAAAAGGTAGCTTCATTTTTAAGATGGGAGGAAAGAAGTAAATATTTTCCAAATCTCCTTCAATAGAAAAGACATTGGGCTACCTTTTTTTTTTTTTGTTAGCAAGTTTTTCTTTTCACTACAGATCTTTTCAGTGTTCTACTTTATAACTAAACTCTCTGAGACCTGAAGTGGGATTTAGTAAGCTTTAGATAACATAATCTCCATCTAATGGGAATTTCTGAAGCCAGTCACTAAGTGTATGAATTATTACAAGAGAAGAAAATCAAATTTAATATCAAAGAACTAACTTTAGAAGTTCAAGCAGAGGACAATATTCATTTTCCATCGACAGAATTGTTTAATAAGAATCTATCAGCAGTACAGGAAACACTAGGTACTCCGGCAATAAGTGAATCATGATGGCTTATTTCCTTTTAATTCTATGATCCCAGCTGGAACAAGGTGTGATTGGAGAATGGTTTAATTGTTCATAGACATCTGTCTTTGGATTCAATTGAAAAATAATATCCTGGGCATAAAATGACCTACAGAATTTTTGACATTTTTATATCTTTCACAATCAAGCCATTGTCAGAAAGTCAGGTAGTGGAGCCCCAAAAAACTTATGGATATATTTAAAGTAGAAAAGAATAAAACCCTGGTAATATATCAATATACACAGCTGGAAAGCAGATGTTCAATTGAGTGCATTCAGTTCTTAGAGAAAGCTATTAAAGCTGTTACTTATCCAAATGAGAAATTTCTATAATTTATTGTTATCGCATTTTTGATTTCCCCCTTTTCCTTCATTATAAGCAGACTATAGTGCTTTTTTTTTTTTTTATACATATATTGTTGGGGTCAATTACCCTAAAAGCCTGACTTAGCGCAGTATACTACATGATTGCTAAAGAATGCCCAAGGCTACTGTCAATCAAATTAGCCAGTGACTTATGAGTTGTTTACTGTACTGTGAAATGAAGTGATAAATGTGTGTCAACCAGTAAAATGTGACATTTAGTATTGGATATACCCACTGAAAGAAGTTTTGCGTCAGCTTTATTCATTTCTTACCAGACTGGCACATATTTTAAATCGAGTTCTGATTATCAGAGACATACAATATTAAGCTTTATAAGGTATTGGTAATCACGCAGCTCAAGCCTTGAAAGGTCTTGGGTGGTCTGGTAACTGACGTGGCATGGCACTGAGCAGTCACATTTTTCATCTGCCTGAAAAACAGGCACAGAAATAATACTTATTTTTTCTTGAGTGTTATCCTTAATATAATTTAAATAATCTTATTTATTATTATTATTAATAATATAACAGTAAATAATATTAAAATATTTACAATATTAAATAATATTAAAAATAATTTTGAGGGAGAACCTCTGTTTCAAATCATTCATGAAATGGTGATCTAGCACAAGGAAAGGATTGGGGTTGTTTTTCCCCTTTTGGGTGTTGTTTTGCTTATTTGTTTGTTTGTTTTGTAATTAAGTTTGAAATTAACATCAGAGTGAGATATCATCACTTAATGTAATATATTAAGAATAAGCTTGCATTGCATGATTTCCTAGACGATGACTTGCTAAAGCACTCCTCTGAGGTCACAGTAAATTGAAACTCCAGCCTTTTGGAGCTGTGAAAGCTTAATTAGTAGTTTGTGAAAGAAAATCAGAACACTGGAAGACCAAACCAAATAAAAGCATTTATAATTCCTCCAGAGGGAGATGACTTGCCATTCCCACCAAATGTTTCATTAAAAATTAGATTTAAATGCTACAAAATTCCTCTTCCCATGACACAGAAGAGAGATCACCTCTTGGCCTGCTCATAATAGCTAATCACTTCCGTAAAAAGTATGTTAGAAATGCAAAGAGAGATAAGCTCCTGATAACTTTTGCCTTTTCTCAGTATTTAACTTCTTGTTATAGTTCCAGAGAAAACTTTTCCCAAAGACTATAATACTTTGACAATGCCTGGCTTCAGAGTTTTGTTGTCCATGATGAATGACCATGGTTTACTTCTGCCATATTAGTTTCTTTTTAGAAATAGTTGTTATGATAGAGACCCTTTTACACATATATACTATTTGAAAAACAAAAATAAGTATACCAAATACTTTAAAAATTTAAATATTAAGGCAGTATCAGATAAGGTATTTTGATTTATAAACACAATTCCTAGGCAACTATCACACAGTACTAAGTATGCAAATAGAAGAATGTAAATCAATAGTATTCTTGGGCCCAAATCAGCTCTATTCAGTAGGAATATTAAATTAGCCCTCTTTTATTACATTGACGGTATTGTAATTTTATATTGGAAGCAGTGCTGTACTGTATACAACCTTTTTATTCATGAATAAGCTGAGCATTATAGTCAAATCCTACCTATCTGTCTTCCAGGAAAAGTATTTTTGTCCAACCTTTTGAAGGCTAATTGTTAGGTTGACATAGTAGATACATTCAAATTAATATCTGCTTTAAAAGAATTAATCCCATTATTAAATGGCTGTAATGTGATATGGAAAGTTTTTTGTTTGTTTTTTTGTTTGTTTGTTTTTCTTATCTAAAGGAAAACAGATGTGCAAGTAAGAGGTAGATGAGATACCTGGGGAGTTGATTCAGGTTTCATTTTTTGTTTCTCATCCATATTTAATGCCAATTCTTTCCATAGTCCAATTTCATAGTTTAAAATCAGCAAAGATGTTTTTAGAAGGACATTTATAATGACTGCCACAACTGTGGCACTGATCCATTTGATTTTATGTTTTGTTTTTCCTTAGATCTTATTCAGTGCAGGACAACTTGATATAAGACTTTTTTGTTCTAAATGCATGTGTACTAGCTGAGTTTGCAAATACCTTGCATTTATGAAAGTAAAACCAAGTGAGCTTAGAGATGGTCAGGATTGAGATCATCAACACATAATTTTCCTTATTGCTTTGTACATGTTTTAATTTAATTTTTCAGTCCTACCCTTTTGCGTGTAATATGACATCTGGTCCTCATAGGATGATGCCTGAGTAAGGAAAGCTCTTGGGGACCCAGATGAGTCTTTAAGAGCAGATTCCCCAGCTCTGAAGATTTTGGGGCCCTCCTCATGGTGCAAGTGAGAGCAGGAAAGTCTTCTGGTACACCTAACATATTCTCTAAACTGACACGGAAATGTAAGAGCAACTGTGTTGTCTTTTCCAAGGTTTTCCTTTCTTCTCATCTCAAGGGAAATCTTGAATGAGCAACAGCAGCCGGCTTCCAGTTTCTTTTCAGACCTGTCCAACAATTCAGAGAAGCCAAACACAGCAGGAGGAATCTGTTCCAATACATTTAGCTTTCTTGAGCAAAAAGAATAAAAATAAATAATGGTCATCATTGAATATTATGTACCAAAATGATTTATTCACACTAAGATGAATATTTTTAGAACCTTTTACAACACTTGCTTTAAAAAATGTTTCTTAACTCTGTCCTTTTCGAAGATACGCTGTGTATGAATCTGTATGTGTTAGGGACAGCATTTTCAATCTTTTCCAGGTGGATCTAGGCATGCATGCTTTCTCAGGCCTCTAATAATCTGTAACCTTTCCTTATCCCAATGCCAAAGCTTAGTTTTTCTAGGCCACTTAAACTAGAAAAATAAAATCCTCTATTGGGCTGCTTCTGCTGGGCCAAAATATCATACTTACAATATAGTTCTGCAGTTTTTCATTCCTGCACCTTGTAAAAGATGTGAAAAACATGTTTACATCACTGTCTTTACATCATTTCACAAATGCTGTTTTGACTTTTCTCATTTCCCCTTCAGGCTTGTAAGTCTGAAAATCTCCTTCAACTTATCCATCATTCCTCTTTTAACTGGTCTACTTTTGCTTTTAGGTACAGTGTGTGTCTTTCTGCCAAATGAGTATGCAGTGTGTTGTCAAGTGTCTGGCCAGAGAAGTTGCTCATTGACCCAGATTTAAAAGAAATGGCAATGCAGCATCTCAGAGGTGTGGTTGTCATACCAGTAAAAGGAAGAAAACCTAAAGCATTGATTTAAGTTTTTCAGGACCTTTTCCTAGGAGGAAGGATTGAGGGTTTCTTCTTATGGCAAACTCTGATATTTTCTGTGTATGAATTAAAAAGAGATTAGGAAATTGCATAGCAAATAATCACAGAATCAGACAATGCAAATGTCTGTGCATTGCAAGTGTTTGGAGACAGACACAATACTGCACTTAGAGGATTTAATCCATTGGGAGAAGTTTAACCCCATCACTCGCATCTTTTTCAAGCAGAAAATCAGAGACCTGGCCAAGGAGTGCAATGGCTCAGAATGAAGAACTTATTTATAAATAAAGGAAAGCTAAGAAAGAAGAGGCTAGTAGCACTCATGGCTTTCCCTTGCTGGGAAAAAAGGTCAGCATGCAGCCAGCACAAACAGCTCCTCCTGGCACATAGAAGCAATCCTTGGTCACACTATTTAGAGAAAGTCACTGAAATCAATAGTTAAACTCTTGTTGCTTGCAGCAGGGCAGATTTTTTCCTAGCATGTTTGAAACTAGAGAACAGAAGTGACTCCCTGCAGCAACAGTATGGGAGCAGGTAGGGCTGACAACAAAAGCAGCAGAATAGCATTCCCATCATGAAGGACACAAGAGAGCACCCATTTTTCCTGTTTCATGACCACTCATACAGCTGAGCTGTACTGCTGTGCTTCGTATTTTGACGTATTTTGACACAGTTTAAAAATTATACATAAGTTAAACATCCTGACATGCTAAAGCCAGGCTTTAGCAGCTTGGTTCACTTCCTGATTTTCAGCATGTTCCTCACACCAACTACAGGCAGCGAAGTGGAGATCCAGCACTCAGGGGAACATTTGTTGTGAAATTACCTTGCTGTTGTGTCTGCACTCTCAACAAACATTTTGGTTAGCAGTTTTCAAATGTAATCAGATATTATTCTTCCTTTGGGTTTTCAGTGTGAATTTTGTTACCTCTTAAAAAATCCACATTCTGTCCAGTGTGCATGCAAACTTCAGGCACAGCCTTTTCTTTAGCCATGACTCCTGTGGAGCTCTTGCATTGGTAACTCAGACCTTCTGTGATACAAAACTGTGAAAAATGTTTAATTGCTCCCTACACCTGGGGTCAGGAACATGTGTTATTTCCAAGTCACTTCTGTTTTACTTGTCATTTGCTGACAATATTTGCCCACTTGCATAACATTTTATACTGCAGTCCCGATGCCAATGATGTACTTCCCCTCACTCTGCTACAATGCATCTTACATCTACCTGGTAAGGGTCTGCTGTAGACAGCAATGCTCTTATCTGACCACTCTCCTCCAGGTAAACTGGAGGTAGGAATCTTACTGCTCCAGTAAGTGATCTTAGCAGATCCCTCTGGAATACTTCTACTAAATTAGTCTACCTTATTGCACTAGAACTCACTGCTCCTTCATGAGCATGTGCTGCTGCTTGTTCTTTTCTACTCTTTTTATGTTTTGCCAATGTTATATTCATAATAAGTCACTTTCAAACATACAATCACACACAGTCATACTTTTTCAGAATATCAAATAGCAAGAAGCAAAATATCATCAAGAAAGCATTATTAGCCTACCATTTTCACAGTAAGTATAAACACAAATGTAAGCCTGGCCTCTTCATGGTAAGTTTCATAGCACTGTAGAATAATATTATGGTTTGGGTTGAAAAAGACCTTAAAGAAAATCTAGTTCCAACTCCCCTGCCACGGGCAGGGACACCTTCCACTAGACCAAATTTGTCCAAGCCCTATCCAAGCTGGCCTTGAGCAGTGCCAGGGATGGGGCATTCACAGCTTCTCTGGGCAACCTGTGCCAGTGCCTCACCACCCTCACAGTAAAGACTTTTTTTCTAATATCTAATCTAAATCTACTCTCATTTTAAAGCCATGACCCTTTGTCCTACCACTACATGGCCTTGTAAAAAGTCCCTCTCTATGTTTCTTGTAAGCTGTGTTTAGATATTGGAAGACTGTCATAAGGTCTCCCTTGAGCTTTCTCTTCTCCAGGATGAACACTCCCAGTTCTCTCAGCCTATCTTAATAGGAGGGGTGCTCCAGCCTGTTAATCATCTTCATGGCCCTCCTCTGGACCTTCTCCAATAGGACAATGCTCTTATACTGGTGACCCCAGACCTGAACAGATTACTGCAGATGCGGTCTCCCTTGACCTGCTGGCCATGCTACTTTTGATGTAGCCCAACATACAGTTGGCTTTCTGGCCTGCAAGTGTACACTTACAGATCACCCCCAAGTCCTTCTTCTTGGGGCTGCTCTCAATGCATTCTCTGCCAAGCCTGTAGTTGTGCTTGGGATTGCCCCAGCCCAGGTGCAGGACCTTGCGCTTGGCCTTGACCCTCATGAGGTTTGCACCAGCCCAGCTCTCTCCTAGTATTGTAATCGGTTAAGGTTAACAAAAATCTATTTGTTTGCAAATAAAGGGGGGTAGTGAAAAAGGAGAATGCGTTCTGTAGCTATCATGTAGCCTATGCATGGTAATGTTTGTGTAAATGACAGCCATACGGCATATTATTGTTCCTCCTTTGTGACAGGTTGCAGGGATATGAGAAGGAGAGTAAGAAACAGCAAAAGCATGCACAGAAATTTCCTGGTAAACTGCAGTAAATTTAGCAAAAGCTAAAAATAAAGGTCATGACTGGAATGTTTAAACTGCTGTTTGCAACCATAGTTACCATGTTTGCAGATGTAATTATAAAGAATACATGGAAGGAAAAAAAAAGAGCCACTTAAATATATACACTTTTCTAAGCACTGTGATGAGAGTGTTCTCTCTGAATATGTTAAACAGCAAGCTAACAAAGTGATGCAAATATGAAAAAAATAGTGAATATTTAATATATTCTCTGAAACTGTTGTAATGATGGTGATGTGGTAAATTTTGTCCTATTTAAACAAAATTGTTTAAAAATTACTGGAACTGTTAGTCAGGTATATACACTGAACCATGTGCTAATGTCCCTTATTAGCACTTACAAAGAAGTCAGTGAAATGTTTCTGTCTGTTCTGCAAAGTGACTCCCCTGCTGTGGCTAATAGTTTGTGTTCAAATTCATCTTCACCCAGAAGTCAGGCATCAAGGTTTAGGCAGTCATCAAGCTTTCATTTATATCCACTAGAGAGAAATTTCTACCTGCTAACAGTTTAGGGTACAATTTTTCTGATCACATATATGTTTCTTAAGATGAAATGAGTTGCGTACTAAATTTATGCGAGAGTGTTGGTTAGATTTCTGTTGACTACATAGAAAGATGGTATCACCTATCTCTAATTTAGATGCCTCCACTGTAAATAGACAACATTAAGATTTAGCTAACTGATTTCCAGATGGTCAATTAAAATGAATTACATCTGCTGTATGATCCATGTAGATGGATGAAACTGGTAAAAAAGCTTCAAATATTCGCATATTAATCAATTATCTATGTTCAAATTTCTGAGCTCTTATTTCTACTCCTCTTCTGGAAGGTGTACAAACAAAATACTACAGTCATCTAAAATCAAGACTGTGTGTGCCTTGTATTCTTTCCAGAGACATTTACATAGAACGAGTGTTAATGCCATCTTTGGCTGCATGAGTCCATTTGCAGAATTATTTATTTATTTTTTTATTTTTAGTGAAGTATTTCATGAAATGAGACTTTTGAAAAGACCTGTACATATTTGTGGAGTTTTGGTTTGTGGGTTTTTTTATGCTAAAACATAATCAGCAGTGAAAAGTTTCTTGCTGTGAAGTCTACACAATAATGTTTACTGCATGAAGAATGTACACAATGAACAGTACACCCTCAAAATGTTTAAGATAAAACATAAATTGTTAGCTAATATGATAGAGAATTTTCTATTGACCCATATTACTTTCCTGTCAAAGATCATTACCCAGTACACCGGTCTTTTTAACTAAAGCATTAGTAGTCATTTCTTTGCTAAATGAGTTTAGAGATGTACTTAGACATAATTTAAATAACATTTAAAACTCCATTAGGTATGTTTATTGCCAAAATTTAAATAGTATTCTCTTAGTTCTTCTTTACTGCTTTAAAAAAAACAGCAAATGCACAAATATCTGGTAAAGCTAATTAACCCTCTATTTGTAAGTTTTCTAAGGTAAAAGTTTAACACCAGCATGAACCTTTGACCAGTGCCATTATACACTAACAAGTCTCCACTGAAATGGCTACAAAAAAAGAATTAAGAGAAATAAGTAGAATGGGCAATTCTGTGTTCTGTGGATGTCTGCAGACCAAAAAGCATCAAAAAATCACAGGAACATTTAAGACATCTGTCACACCTAAAAAAGTGATGAAATTTCTCAGGCAAAATGTCATCATCAAAAGAAAAATAAAACTTTATATCATATTTAGCCTTATCAAATAATAGGAGTTTCAGAACGTTTTATAGTAAAGAGTTGTTTCAGACAAAATTTAAATTGTTTTACAACACAGTTCACAGCTTAGGATGACAGGACACACAAGAACTGTTCAAAATTTTGTAGGAAGACAGGAAAATCTTGATTAAGGTGTAGGGGGTTGATTGCTTGTTTGGGATTTTTTTGTTTGTTGGTTTGGTTTTGGTTTTGGTTTTTAAATTAAGAGAACCCATCAGCACCAAAAATTGGAGTCTGGGAAACTGAAAACAAATAAATAACCCCCTCAAAACCTAAACAAAACGAGTCTATCCTCTCTCTTTTTCTGCTTGCCTTAAACTTGATAAAGAAGTCAGAAATGATGCAAGCTTTGTGGTTTCAGTCCCCTTCAGACCAAGTTTATAATTCATGACAATTTACACATTGAAGTACAAGGAAAGATACAAATAAGATGGGTTGCTAAATACACGAATAAACACCATATAAAAAGTAAAATAAGCAGCAGTGTGAAATTATTTTGTAGTGTCTTCCAATAAAATACCATTGCTCACAATAGCCTGCTAGAAGATTACCATATAGAGTTACTTTTCCAGGAAAAAGTCTTGAAGTGTTTTTCCTGCTTTTCAAACGGCGCATTATTTGTCAAACTTACTGCATTTCTGTATATTGCAAGAATACAATTATTCTTTAATCTAAACACTGATAAATATATTATTCTATGTCCTATATTTGCTGTCAAGATAAGCTGATTTGCTGAACATTCAAGAATATTTTGTGTAATATTAATTTTTTTTCAAGAAAACAGTTTATACATGATTCAGGTAGAGATCTATTTGTCATAGGAACGAATTACTTTAAAAGATATTTTTCCTTTGGCAATTTTAAGAACCAGCTTCTGTTTCCAAAACTATTTTTCTATCTAGAATAGAAACATATTTCTAAGTGTTAAAAGTTTATTTCTGGAAATCATTAAAAAATAAGGAGTTCTGTTAATTAGATCACAAATTCTCCTAGCTCTCTATCTAAAAATGAGGAACAATGTCATTTATAGAAAAATCTTTATTCCCCATGAGGTCTGAATTTCTAGTTCACCCAGCTATAAACCCAGTCAAAAATAGGAAAAGGTAGATATTTTTCCTACAAAATAATTTGATTATTTCAAGTGCAGTCATGTTCTCTGAATAAATAAAAATGTTTACAGAAAAATTCTGCTACTCTAAGCAATTTTTACTCTCTTTCCATATATATATATATATATGTACACATATGTATGTAGCTAAGGTACTGTGAGGCAAAAACAACTTCTGGTTCTCCAGAAATATCAGGATCTCTTTTTCTTTGTTTGTCCCTCCATTATCAGTAGCTGTTATAAATTAGAACTGTTTAAGGTCTATATTATATGTTATGAAGTGTATATTCTGCATATGCGGGTATGTGATTAGATTCTACATACAGAACATACTCTGAAACTAAAGACAGTTGAAGAATGAGGTGAGAAACTGCTAACCACAGCCAGTAAAATCAGATAATTTGCACAATAGCTCCTGCTAATGTGTAAAGAAAGATAAGATTCCTCTCCATTCTACCCTATTTGCATACTTTGTCATTAACAGCAATTTCAATAGACTTGACCTTCCTCTTGCTTTATAAGGAACTCCACAGATAAATGTTACCAAAGAAAAATACACTTTTGTTCAAAAAGAGAACAGATAGCATGCATATCTATGAATGTCTTGCACATATGGCTACTTGAAGAATTTTAAAAATAAATGTCTTGCCAGGAAGAGGATAGTGGTGGCTGAATTAATCACTGGGAAATGCTCCTGCTCCATGTGCCTTCTTTTGCCTGGACAGTTACAGCTGCAGCATGAAGCTCACCTTCTGTCTGGGTCAGCTCCAAAATCTCCTCACCTCAGCACAAAACATAAATCAGATATTGAATTGAGCAGACCTTTTGGACTCTTTTCTGGTCATTTATAGTTACACAAGGTTGAATTATACCACGTGCCCTTTATGTGGCCCATGGGATGATTTCTCTGCCAAAAATTCTACTTTTCAGACCAATAAAACGTATGGCAGTATAGCAGCCTGGACTGAAAAGAAGGGTTTCATTATTATTTTATTTTATTAAGCAATTTATCGTGGCATACCAAGATATTTATTCTTCTACCTAAGGATACACAGTCTACTTGACTTAAAATGTTTGTCTAGAGATGCTATATATATATACAATTATTATTTTGATTAATATATACCAGTGTGATTTCACATATTTTCCTAGAAATCAGAAGCTTATGGTCAGCAGTCACACTATGAGAGAGAGCATAGACATATTCCTGAAGGAATATAGTCAAGATGTATATGTATACTGAAAAATAACTAAAAATGTTTCTGAAAATAACTCAACATAAATGAAAAAACTTGGATTTCTCAGATACAGAGATTTGCAACTCCCTGTAAAACTGGTTAAAAATTCCTGACCTACGAGAAAAAACGTAGAAGCAGGATATTGTTCTTAGTTAACTTCTTGCCACAAAATTTTAAAGATAACATTTGTGCAATATTGTGATGTGCTGAGGTATTACATTAATATAGGCCAGATGGATTGAATTAATTGATTGATAAATAGATAGGACATGTTTGACCAAGTAATATTAATACACTCTGAACTTAAAATAAGGAATGAATGTGAGATTAAAACCAGATCTAAGAGAATCTGATGAAAAGAGGGGATTGGAACTGGATGATCTTAAGGTCCTTTACAACCCTAACCATTCTGTGATTCTATGAACTTTAAGGAGGTTAACTCTACCAGATACCTATTAAGCGCATTGTATTAAATATGAAATACCATATATGTATTACGTAAAAAGGTAGAAAAAACGCTTGGCATTTTTGACAATAGAAATAATATCAAGGCACTCTTCAATGATAGCATACTAGATTGCAGTATTGCTGTAATCCCCAAATGTTAAACATTAACTTTGACAGGAGCTCAAATGAGTCCATACTAAGTCTCTGTCATCTGAAGAAGGCTTAAGAAAAGCAAACTATAATTATCTAGAACTATGAGAATTTTACTATATTTATCTGGATCTGTTACCTCATATAACCAAAGCAACAAATCCCTTGCACACTGTTGATTAAGTCATCAGGAAAAAGTTATCAAGAGGGTTTGATTCAGCTTGCTGGTTCTGGGGGGGGATTGTTTTTTTTCCCCAGCAGGATGAGTATTATATCATTCAAAACATGCAGCTTTTCATCAATTAATGTACTCATGGTCCCTTTGCCTTCCTGCCTGCCTATCTGCCTGCCTGTTTTTTTCAGAGGGAACCTCCCATGTTTCAGTTTGTGCCCATTGCCTCTTGTCCTGTTACTGGGCACCTCTAAAAAGAGCCTGGCCGTGTCATCTTTGCACCCTCACTTCAGGTATTTTTGTACATTGTTAAGATTCTCCTGAGCTTTCTCTTCTCCAGGCTGAACAGTCCCAGCTGTCTTATCCTTTCCTCACAGAAGAAATGCTCCAGTCCTCTAATCATCATAGCAGCCTTTAGCTGGACTACCTCCAGTATTATGATGTCTCTTTTATACTGGGGACCCCAGAACTAGAAATACTGCTCCAAGTGTTGCTATACCAGTGTTGAGTAGGTACTATTGCTGAGTGCTTGTCCTGGTTTGAGCCGTAGCAGTCATTTTTTCTCCTTCTTGTAGCTGGTGCAGTGCTGTGTTTTGACATCTGGGCTGGGAACAGTTGCTGATAGCGAGTATGTTTTGAGTTACTGCTCAGGTGTTTGGTTTGTTCAAGGCCTTTTTCTGAGCTCCTGCTCTGCCAGGGAGGAGGGGAGGCTGGGAGGAAGGAGAGACAGAACACCTGACCCAGGCTAGGCAAAGAGGTATTTCATACCATAGCACGTGATGCCCGGGATGTAACCAGGAGAGACCCAGAAGGGCTGGAGCTCTGGGGGGATGGAGGAGTTATCTGTCGGTGCTCGGTCGGGCAGGGTGGAGTGAGTTATGGGTTGGTGGCTGGTGAGGTGTTGTTTTCTCTTCACTTGTTATTGGCTTTATCATTATTTGTAGTAGTAATGGCAGTAGTGATTTGTGTTATGCCTTAGCTATTAAACCGTTCTTATCTCAATCCGTGGGGGCTACATTCTTTGGATTCTCCTTCCTAACTCTCCGGGAGTTGGGGGAGCAAGGGGGGGAGTGAGTGAGTGAACTGTGCGGATTTTGTTTAAACCACAACAGTGCTATTGCAGATCACTGATTACACAGACTCAAGGCTTTCTGGTTTTCTCTGCCCCCTCAACAATTTTTCTGGGAGAGAACTTGGGAGGGGAAGGAGACAGGACAGCTGATTCAAATTGTCCAATGCACTACTCTGTATCTTATGGCATCATGCCCAGCAATAAAAATTGAGGTAAGGAGTAGGGGATGTCTTCTAAATTAGCAGTTACTAGAGATTAGCTGTTGATATAGGTCATTGGTCTGCTTGTGGAAGATAGTGATCATTGCTGCAACACTTCTGGGGTTTTTTAACCTGCTTCAGTTATTAAACTGTCTTTATCTCAACAACGCACACATTTTCTTATTTTTGCTCTTCTTTTTCTCTCACCTGTGTCTTTGGGGATGGGAAGCAAGCCAGTGGCTGTGTGGGTGATTACCTGCTGGCCAGGGTCAACCCCTTCAAATGTCTAAGAACAGAATAAAAAGTCTCATATTTTCAAAACAGATCATCTCAGTATCAGACATTGAGTAATCTGCTTTACCATGACTTCATTGTACAACCCATATGAAAGTGATAATTTTAACATGTGTGCAGTCTTGCATCTGATCTATGCATCTGTAGATCTGCACAATACTTTAAGATCTATGAAACAGGTCACTTAAGTACCCAAGGACATATTTCTTGTGTGTTATATTCTTTCAGTGAGTTCTTCATCCTGAATTGGCAGGAGCCTTTAGTGCTACAGTGCCATGTCTAGAATGGCAATTAATATTAATTTTTTATTACTGCAATTAGTGCTTTCTTTTGAAGCAACAACTTCAAAATGAATGGTTTGCCAGGCAAAGAGTTAAATTAATCTTGTATTCTGTCCTGTTTAAATGAGACCAAAATTAGTCAAGTAGGACACTTCAGAAAGGGATACTAAAGGGCCTCTAATGTTTATTGCTCCCATTGAAATGAATTGAATTAAAGCATCCTAATGTTTATTGCTCCCTCTGAAATGAACACAATTAAAAGAGACAGCACACCTCATGGTATTATCATGCCTTGTCAATATGTTACCTAATGCTAAAGGGACTCAATTTGAGCAGAGGCACACATTTCTTACTGAAATGAATAAAAAAATTCTTTTACTTGACTTTCCAAAACCAGACAAACAATTTAACCATTTTTCATACATATGCAAGCTTCTTAGTTTCATAATCTAACACACGCTCTGTTATATTATTGTTCCTAATGAGAACAAATTAGAACCCAGCAGAGACATGACCCAGAACCTTTTGCTTCCTCTCAACTGTCAGTCTGACTTTCTGTAACACTGTGATCAACTGTGCCCTAAGTGGGAGTTGACACTGCCTCAACTTTCTACAAATGCAGGTAAAATGGAATGTGAACTGCCTGAAATTCAATGCTGATGTAACCTGGTTCTGCACCATTACACACAACTGGCATCTTCAGTTTTGTATAGCTGTAATTTCACTTCTTTAATAGCATGGACTTTGATAAGAATTGCATTGTGTGTCTTTTTTTTTTTTTTGCTGATTTGGGTGGGATTTTTTTCTTTTCTCTTCTCTCTTGATATCACAGCTAACTTCTTGCACAATGCAAACTTCATTTCTGAAAGAAATCCTGTCATTGGTCTTTAATAGTAGGCTAATGGACTGTGAAATCTCAAATTTTCAAGACTGGTTTTGTTACAAGTGTTCCTTCTATCTTTTTTTGTGTGGACAGTAAAGATCTCTTCCTTTAGAAGACCGTAATACTCAGAACGAGAGGAATTTTATCACAAATCATATCTAACAATGAGATTTTTTTCCTTTTCTTTTGATATCAACATCATTTTGAGAGAACTGCTGCCTCAGGTAGAATTTGCTATTCCTCTGTGAATCAATAAAACTTTCTGCAATAGACTAGAGGATGTGCCTGCTGTGAACTTACAAATATTAGATGAAAGGATTCATATATTACACATCATCTATAAGCTGACAGTATAACCTACTGTTATCTGCTTCATGATTTCTTTCATTATTTGACATATTTGATCTTTTTGCTATTCTTGTCTGGACTTTTGTTAAGCATCTTCCGCATGTATAATACATGTGTGTATATATACATTCACATATATACACTCATATGCACACATATTTATACACATGCATACATATAAATGCACATAATACCTATATGAGCATATATATAAAGAAAAACTGTAAAAAAGACTGCAAATGAGGAAGACCATTCTCCTAATTTTAAAGACCCACAGACTATAGCTATTTGTAGCAGTGTGATACTCAATACAGAAAACTTTGGCAGCATTTCACTTTGTAGCTCCTCAGTATGATTCCTATAGGAAACATAACGACAATCTCTTACAAAAAATACACAGAAACAGTTGTGTAGCTGATTAATATCTACATGTGTAATTGTCAGTCTTGGGAAATGGATTGCCTACTTTTTTTTTTGAAACTTGGCAAAGTAGCATCTTCTCTTTCCAGTGTTACTTTTTCCTGATGTAATATTGAGGCGTCTATTCAAATTAATTTCTAACCTGAGTACTATGTATGTCACCACAGCTTTCCAAAATATGTTTCACCCAGACTAAATTTCTTTTTCTTTTTTTTTTCTTTTACATAATGTCTCTGTACCAAATATATCTGAAAGACATCAAATGAAACATGACAACATTTGAAAAGAAAGCTCAAACTTTCATAATTTAGATAATAAAAATAATGTTTATCAACCGCTCCACTATTGCTGGCTGCACTGTAACCAGAAAGTCATTCTCAGGGGAAGAATGAAAGTTTTCTTTAAAGAAAGTATCCCTATTAAAGGTTATTTGACTATTAAATCCCACCTGTGCATTTGCAGAACCTGGTCAATGCAGGCAGTGGTACTGGGCAGCAAGTGCAAAAGGCAAGGCTTTTGTTGTTTCTTACCCAGTTCACTCTTTTTTTCATTCAGAGCACATCCCTACTCATGCCCCCATACTCTAAATGGCCTGCAATATCTAACTTGGAGTACTATTTCCCTCAAATTCTCAAGCAGGTATTTAGTCCAGTTCAAAGTCTGATCAAATGTGTCCAGATTCGAGATTGAAGCCATGCAGTCAGCTACCGTGCTTTAGGGGGTATAGATATGCTATGTTAACACCTGTCAGAGAGGATAAGCTCAGAATGAATAAGTCCAAATAAATTCAGGATCTTCTGCCCTTGCTTTCTCATTTTGAATCTTTAAGTTACATTCAGGCCTTCTGGTCTTCAGGCTCTGCTCTTGCAGCCTCAAGGTCAGAAAAATAATTTGAAGGGGTTCTGACCTGAGCAGCTGCTGCAAGGGGAAAGTTTCATATCAAATGCCAAATAATTATGAATTAAAATATTTACTGTGAGAATTGCCAGCTTATCTTTGAATCATAAGTAGTTTTTACTTTCTTACTATGTGTAAGTTTCAAGCAAATGTTTCTAGCTTTCCTCATCCAACACTGTTTCTTATAAAGGGGTGATACATGAATGGAAATTACTTAGCAAAACAATTAAAGGACAAATATTCATCATCCTTTGGAGAAAAATATCTGCAGTTCTATTTCAATTTTAAATACATCCATCACTTTTTGAAGTGCAAATTAGACATACGTATAGTTTCATTTTGCAAACCTGTTTACTAGTAATAGCATTGGATATGTATTAGTATCCTTATTAAGCACTCACATTACAAGTAATATTAAGTTATCATAAAACTTAGAAGACTTGCCATTCTTTAATATACTTGAATTCCTGAGATCACATTATTCATCTGATGCATTTTGTAAACTTTGCAGCTTTGCCAAGTTGCACATCAGAGATGAGAAAGACCCTGTAGGGCTGCTTAGGACTCATGAGTTTACTGTCATTCACCTTCATTAGGTGTGGAATAAAAAAAAAAAAGACTCCCAAAATTGTCAATATTTGTACATTTATATTTAGATATTCTGACATTTTCTGGATGAGTGAGATCAATTTGAGAGAGACGAATGAAAGTGTTGACATTTTCTGCTGAAAAGTTTTCTGCTTGCATTAATTAAGATTCCTTAAAGTCATGAATTTTGATGGCATTAAATACTTAATTTGATATTTTCACTCAAGAGGTATTAGAGAAGGCAAGTATGAAGACTGCTTTTCCCTTAATTTTTGACATTCATCACGAGGAGTAGGATGTCCTAAGAGAAAAAGGCTGTCTTCTATAGTAACATCTCTTTTTTCCAGCAAATGCTCTCATAGTCCTTCAGATGTAGTAAGTTTCTAATTATGAATACCACTTCAGGTCTTTCTATAGTCTTCCCTAAATATTCAGGAGTACAATTGTCTTCTGGAAATCCTATTCATAGTTTTTTACTCAAACTAATTTTAGGAATCTAATTTAATATGTGATTCGGAATCAAGACTAGCTCAGATACACTGAATCCACTCTAGACACATCTTTTTTGCTTTAATGATTAAAGGTTTATAATTATATATAAAATAAGTATATATAATAAGCTGACTTGGCCATCTGTGCAGAACATGCACGTGCTGCATGATGCAGATTATATTACTGTGTGGGTGTCAAAGAGATGTCAATTCAGATGTTGGACAATGCTGTTCTTATCTGACAGAGCCCAAATGAAGTGGCTATAGCATAAGTATTCAATAAATATGTGCTTGTGGACAGTTACTAAGGATGACCAATCTTTGTTATCAGCAGTATTCACTGATATTTTGCATAATTTATCCTTAAAGATGTATGTGAATGTATTAGAGAGTACATAGAAAGCTAAAGATTTCTGAGGACTGAAAATCCAGTAAGGAGTGTTTCATATTTAACAGCATTTTAGAAGCATAAGCTGATGCCAAAATCTTCTAATTGGTATGTTGTTAATTGGATATAGGAAAAGAAAACAACCCTAAAGGCAGTGATAAGAAGAGCTAAGATAACGTAGAAATAAATATGCAGTTCTGGTTAACTAGAGATGTGAGCTAAGAAAATGCAATCTGTGATAGCAAAAGGAGTGTGAAAAACAGCACACAGAAGAAGATGATAGAGGAATTTAAAATTGGTCTATAAAAGTAATAGAAGAACACAACATGTATCAATACAACAGAGAACTAGTATTCTGACTAGTCTGGAAATGGGTTTAAATAAGCAAAGGCATGGAGAGTTGAGGTGCTATCTTGCATAGCCAGGTGAAAACACAGGAATAACAGATATAAACTGAAACATCTAGACTGTTTGAAGGCTCATCAGTGAAGATCAAAAAAGCTGGTGAACACCTGAAGTGTCTGCCAGTAAGTCTCTGAGAGCAAGGAGATAATATTTTTTGAAAAGGGTGTTAGGTGGAACAAAACTGAAGGAGGCATTTGGAAAGATTTGTACAATCAGGAAAAGAGAAAAATGTGGAACGAAAAGAGGGCACAGACTGTAGGGAATAATGCTGAAGGAGGGAGGAACTATGACTATGAAAGCTGATGTGGCATATATGTGTAAGGAGAAGCTCATTTTCCCACTTTAGAGCTGGGGGTAAGGCATGTTCATGATTAATATGAACTGTGAATCTGGTCACTGAAAAAAATGTGCAATGGCAGCTTGTGTAGAATGTTTGGAATGGAGAATAAATAATTCCATAGGTATGAATGGAGAAAGAGAGTGAAAAGTGAAAGAGGGGGAATTGAAGAAAAGGGACAATTAACAGGGAAGGATGCAGGTAGTGAGGTGGAGATGCAGAAAACACTAGTTTTATAGGTAGCATTGCAAGACTACAAAGGTCCTGCGATAATGTTGAGTTTAGATATAAATGGTGAGAAAGACAAAGAGAATAAAGGGAATTTGTCTGCTGAACAGAGGGAAAAGGGAAGTGGGAAAGACAAATTAAAATGTAAAAATATATGTGGGTTTTCTGAATTCGTGGACAAACAAGAGACAAACAGAAGCCAATCAGTTTAATAAGGATTGAGTTACACATCTAATCCAAATGAGCCATGAATCCATTCACTTAATGGAGAAATGTGTCCACAAAACCCTTATTGAAGCATGTAATGAATAATCTGTGTATTATCTACACATTTCCATTAGTAGAGATTGATCTTCTGCAGTGTGCTGATGGTGTAGATCATGGACATCTTGACCAAGGAACCATTTCCAGACAAGTCACATGGGTGACAGGCTGTAAAAATGAAATATAGCAGGAAAACAGAAATCACAGTGCTTCTTTCCTTTCCTAGTTTGGTGATAATTGTAAGAATCAGTGAAAAATTTAGCAGACAACTAAGGACCTTCAGAGAAACATTCATTTGTATTTATTTGGAGACCTGTGTTTTCTCTTATCCCTCAAATCAGTCAGCTGGACTGCATAAATAATAGAGAAACACTGAAGGAGTGATTTTATTAACTTAGTCCTCACAGGATCAGAAAAAACATCAGATTAAGAGGATTTATTTAGTCAGTGCAGAAGAAGTCACAATTCCTACTTTGAAAAAGCATCTACACAGCATAAAGTGTCAGATAGCTTATGCATTAAAAAAAATGGGACTGCTGACTTTACCATATATTCTACTCTGCTACAAAGTTCTATGTTTTTCACACCCATTAAGAAATGCTGTGTTGAATTCTGAGCATTTTGATGGCCTGTGACAATTGTATTTATTTTCTCTTAAGAATCTTTGTCTCTTAAAAATCTTATGGAAACTCAGGAGGCATAAATAACTAATAAATTGTAAGCTATTTTTACTCAAGTTGTGTACTTGTAACCATAGTTTTCCACCAAGGAAATTATGGGACTTCTTTTTTAAGTCTTCTTGGGAAAGTAAATTTAAATTGGGCTAGTCCTGTAGGACTTTATCACAATACATCCTTAGACACAGATCAGGAATCAAATTTGAACTCCACCCCTGTCCAGTCTATGTCTCTTCCTGTGGAGCCTGGTTTACAGAAAATAGAATGAAGGTGGGGTGATCAGTGCATATCTTTTCTAATTCTAAGGACATATGAGGGTAGAGAGGCCCAGGGTTTGGAATTTAATGCAGCTCTGAATATACATGCTACCTGTTCAGCCACAGTCTCCTCCCACATCTGAAATACCATCAGATGAAATAATCTATTGCAAAGTAATTTGCAACCAGATCTTAATGGCAGAAGACCTACTGCTTTTGCCTCAGGCCTGCTCCCAAACTTAAGACTTTCTATATTTAGGAAATCTCAAACAAAGCTGGGTACCACTGGGTGTCTTCGTAAACACTCTACACTTATTTAATCCTTTGTGGAAGGCAAAGTCCATGAGTCAGTTCAACTCAAGCAATAACATTTTATTGGTGTGGCAAAATCTGCCAAAGTATAAATGAAAGAGCCAAGACCCTCAGGCATTCTACACAAGGTAAAAAAGACCTATCCCTAGTGTTGCTACTCCTTTCTGTAAGTCCTAGAGGGGCAGAAGTTATTTATCCCAGTTTAGCAGCAACCATTTGGAAATTATTTCCTCAGGAGGATATGGCATCACATTCTTCTAAACTACCAAATCCCACATATAGTTCAGTGGTTCCTTATATGCGTTTACCCAATAAACCCTTCATTTTAGTTTATCCTTTAATAAAGAAATGTACTAGGATCTTAATTGTATAAAGCTTTTCCTCATGCTATGATACCTACAGCATATCTATTAATCCAAGTGACAAGTAAGGACAATTAAGAAATTAAAAAAATGTTGTTTGCCTTGGTTTTTCTACTGGGTTAGGGTAATGAAGCTAGAACTTGGCCCACGTGTTCTAAAAAACAAATTAAATGCCTACTTAGCATTGTGAATCTCAGACTGTCAAAAAGTTATACTTACTTATTATGAGATGTACAAATATACCTCAGCTATTTTTGCTTGCCATTTTTTTAATCTGTGTCAGATTATTCATTTATTTTGGCATAACTGAAAAGCAGAAGAAAAGTAGAAAATGTTGGTCATATATAGTAATTGCAGTAGTTAATGCTGTTAGAAATGTCCTCATCATACCTACAAAAGTTATTCATCTAAAGATGAAATGCATATATGAATGTAGGAAATTTTCTCTAAAATGGAAACAATTAAATTCTAGGTCTCTCTGTCTTTGCTTGTAGGTCACCTTTTTGAGACTGTTGGTCATTCTCAGTCTCTGGATTTTTTTCTAATGAATCTTCTGCGAACTTGTGAGGTTTCAACTCCGACAAGTTCAGAACAAGATACTCCATGTATCTCATGGATTACACTTTTGTTAAAGTGTCAGAGTTTGCATTCACATTTTCACCTCTGGTTTATGTCTGGTTGTCTGCCCTCTCTTCCAGTTTTTTCCCACTCAGGATCATTTAGTTCATTACTCTTGCCTAAGGTGGAAGAACTTGTACCTGCCTTCAGTGGAGTAAAACATTTGTGTCACAGCCACTTTGAGTTTGAAATCTGTTCCCCAATCTGCTTACAGCCAGACGGAGCATGGTGCTCTCTGTAGATGTCATTAGCAAGCTCTTGATTCCATTTTCAAGGCTGTTAGTAGAAATACTGCATTATTCAGGACCTACTGGACCAAAACAGATGCATTTGTTGCACCCTTCTGTTTTAGGAGTGAGTCACTGATAATCACGCTCTTAGTACAGGTTTCTACTCTGTTTTCTGTTTCTATTATCTAATCCATGCTTTTACAGTCAGCTTGTAAAATGTCTTCCAAAGCAGTGTCAAAAGCCTTTCCGAAGTCAAAATAATTATTACTGTTTTTCTTCTAAGACCTGTTACTATTTCCTGCAAGGAAAGCAGAGAGGTTTGACATGATTTATTCTTGAAAAATTGATTTTAAAAATTGCTTGCTGTGTTTTCATCTTGGTTTTTCTTATTATTTTTCCTTGTTTTGTGAAGAATCAAAATTAACCTGCCTAGGTCTTTAATATCTTGGCCTTTCCTTTTCTCCATTTTTAAGGCAAAACTATAACTCTTCTTTTCTTTCAGAACTTTATCTATTGCCCATGAAGTCTCAGAGTGATTCACTCATATTAAAAAATACAAAAATTTTCACTTGATTTAAGAACTACTCTTTTTTTCCCTCTCTCTTTTGTGCTGACATCTGACAATCAAGTTCTGGCTTTAGCACTCTCAAAATATATTAGGATATACATCTAAACCATTTCTCACTATGTTGGAGTTAATCCCAGTTCCACTGGACAGGAAGAGTGTCAAAGCTAGGATGCATACTTTTAAAAGTACTCATATATAACCTACAGAGAAACACCTTAATGCTCCAGAAATTAAAAAAAAAAAAAAATCAAAACCAAAATCCTAAAACTGGTTAAATTGCACTTTATTAATGGCACTGGTGACACTTCTATCAATACTATAAAAACCTTTTTGTTCTGTATTCTTAGCTTACAGGTTTGCTAAAAGTCAGCTCTGTAAGATGAAATTTGGACATATTTTTAAAATTGTTTTTTTCATTTTGCCCAAACAAGTCTTACTAGTTCTTATTCCAGCCTGTGTAATTATAGTTTAGTTAGCAATGTAAAACATTCTAGCAAATATTTCCGATGACAGCACACTCAAACCTGAAATTTAGCCAGGGGTATTTTTAGGGTCATGGATATGCCTTTTGCCCTCTATCTGAAATATCTCCTATTTACAAATTAATCTCTTAGAATTCTCATATGCTCAGTAAAGATTTAATTGATTTTTGGTTTTCTACTAACCTTTTTCAAAAATTTGCTATTCATTGGAACATGCATACCATTTTAAGGACCAATCTGTGAATTCTATTAGGTGACTGTGTTCTATTGCATGTCCTATAAGTGATGGCCTGACTTGAAATTTTTTTAATATCAAAGAGATATTAGGAAAGCTGCTTCTTATCCTAAGCTTCAAAGAGAAAGCAAGTTTTTTTCTTGCAGTTTTGTTGAAAATTTGAGTTGGGGCTGAGTACTGAAGCAATTTTTGTTTAGCAATCCATTTTAAGTCCTATGCCTTTTCTGTAGATATGTGTCTACACATTGGTTCCTTACACTCTCTTCTGTTTAGTTATACCTATAGAAAGAATTCTGCACATGTTCCTTTTGCATAACATTACATTTTCAAAAGTGATTCATCTACCATATAGATGATGAAAAGTTGTGAAAAATCCCACACCCAGTACAAATTATCTTTTACATTGTGTCTCTTCAGTGACCATAAAAGACGTCCAGGAGGTTATATTAAAAACCTATAGTCCAGACATATGTAACTAGGTGCCTCACTCCCTGAGGAGCTAGTTAGGGAAAAAATAAATTAAAAATATGAAAGTAACATTTTAATCTTATAGACAAAGGCATACAGAATTAAGATAGTCAAAATATTTATTTGGCTTATTTAGCATAAACTGACATTTTCCTTAGCAGTGGTGGGCCTCAATCACATGAAAAGAGCTCTCTGTAGATGTCAGAGCTCTCTGTAGATGTCAGAGAGAGAACGATTATCAAACAACTTTAACAGTGAGACCATTATTTTTGTGAATGTACCACAGGTTAGAGTTTGTCCTTTTTTTTTCTTTGTCACATTTCTAATAATGCCATCATATTTATTATTAAAATTTTGAAGGTATGGTAAGGTTAGGCAATGCTTTAAAGAAGCACTAATGGCTATGCACATTATGAATTCTTTGCTAGAACTCCAACATTCTTTAGATCTAACTATCACCTTGTATGCAACCAAATGCATTGCTGATAAAACATAGTCAGGACCCAAATGAATAAATGAATAATTGCTTTTGCAGAATAAAAGTAGTTTCTGACTCTGCAGACATTGACTTTGATAAATACAGCTGCCACCTAGGATAAAGCTGATATTGCTTTTCAATGTGTGGCCTTCTTAAATAGAGATCTCACTACAGGTCTTATTATAGCACATGGGATACATTTGATTAGTTGCTAAATTCATTTAGGATGCACTACTTTCCTTTTCTTTAGAGGTATAGGCTGGGAACTGTTTGGGTTTTTTTTCTACAATGACCTCCTGATTTCAAATGTCTATTTGACATACATTGTTCATTAATCTAAAGGCATTGAACTCCATAGGCAATTACTAACCCAAGGAGCTATTTATCTTCCTTATCAATGAAGATATGAAATGTTAGAGTCCAATACACTACTGACTGAACAGATAAAAAGCTCTTTTAAGGATTTTGGATTAGAAGGGATCCCTAAATGATGTGAACCTAAGGTTAATTCTACCAAGGGGCTTCATGCTAGTCTTTGCAGTGTAAGCCTCTAGGTTTCTGGCACTCAAGGTGGCATCCAGAATCTGCACTAGATGCTTTTGCTGCCTGGGTTATGGCTGAAGAAAGTTTGTGTTATTCTAGGAATCATAAGAGACAGCAAATTGAGGTGCTCACTACTTGCTCCTGAAAGGTAGTTAGCTCAAAAGGCTGAAAAGGAGTGCCTGGCTGTGTTATACAGAGCAAAGGAGAGCCTTACTTTTCTGACCCTGTTGGCCATAGTCCAAAACCTTCCCCTTGGAGTTTCTTCCTCAGTTCTTTTAAACCTGGAGAATTAGGGTGTGACTGCTTCTTTTGTTCAATAGACAATCGACTGAATAGCACCTACAAACAGCCTGAACCTGGGAGACCTGAGTTTGCTGTCTCCCTCTGCCCACGATTTTTCAAATCTGCTTCCCCCATCTTCCTGAAAAGTGTTCTAGGTGTCAGTCCATAACTCTCAGATAGCTTATGAAAGCATTGCATTCTGTATACCATGTGTCCTCCTGGTAAAGAGCAGAAAGCACTGCTCTGGTGCAGTAAAGCACCTACCTAGGCCACAGGAGTGGCTAGTGCACAGCCACTGAGACAGCTGGATCCTAGGTGAACTCTGGCTACCTATAAGAATAGGTGACACAGCCACCAAATTTTGCAAAACTAGTAAATATTTGGGTCTTATGGCAGAAGGTTACAAGAAGATCAGCTACTTAATAGCTCTCTCATCAACAAAAGAGAGTGCTGTCTCATTTAGCAAAGAGATAGCCAACTATTGTCTGCTGTGCTGCTTATATGTCTGTTTTCCTCTTTTTCACTCCCTTCAACATCTTACTATTTCATTAAGCCAGTTGATTCATCATTTGAGAGTGGAGAAGTACAGCTCACTGAGCACCCAGACAGTTTAATTTAATTTTCTCAGGTTTTTAGATGGGGGCTCAATTTGATGTGACCCCTTGAAATTGAACCCAGGCCTTGCTGTTGCTAATCAAATCCTGGCAGACTGTTACATCAGCAAGAAGAGCTTTAAATTGTAGCAGCATTAGCTTGTAGAAAAGTTTATTTTCTTAGAGCTGATACGATAATGAACCTTCTATTTATCCATTTCAGCAGACAGAAAATTTGATCTTGGATATAAACAGCTTTGTAGTGAGGAACAAAAAAAAAAAAACTAGTCTACTTCTTTATTTATTTATAGCAAAGTAATTTCAGCACAAGAAAGACAAAAGATGGAACATCTAACTTTGAGTTGTTAGGGTTTTGTCTGCACTTTCAAATTTTTATTTGGTTTAATTTGTTTATTGAGTGCTAGTTTGTACTTGAAAAATTGCACATTTATTTTCTCTCACTTAGATACTCTTATCTGATTCTGTGTGGAGGAGCCTTTATCTTCATTTTTAATTTTTTAAGGATTATGTTATCCCTCATGAGTTTTTCTCAGCATTCTACTGCTTTCATCAGGGTGTGGATAATTTTGACTGCAATAAATGTAATGTAAATAGTTTATAGGAGGGTGGGGTTCAGATCTGTTTAGTTGGGCAGAACTTGTGCTACACAATTAAAGGAGCTGAATACTTCAACCAGAGAACAAGTCTTATTTTCAAATACATATATTTAACTCATGGAATTGATACTTCAACAAGTCACAGGCACTATATATACTGTGGTATATATGATAGTTCAACAGATATGATTTTCTTTAAAATATTTGGTATTGATTTTAATGATATGATGTATGTACCTTTGTGAACTGAGTTGATATAACATTCATTAGCATTCAAGTAAAAGTCTAGGAAAGTAAAAATTTTGCACTGCCTTCGCAAATTATTTTCTGCTCTTCTATATTTTCTCAACTGGCAAAATGTACTTTAAGGGTTTCATTTTTCTCTGCTATGAATCTGCTGCCCAAGGCAAGAATGAACAGATATGTGGTCAAATCCAGTACAGCAAGTCTTATTTTCTTTGATAATGACAACTTTGATCTGCCCAAGAAACCTATTCTGGGAAATGCTCTCTGTGATTCTCACTGAAGCTTAAATTGATTAAACCAAAAACAGAAACAGAAAAACGTTTGCATTGATTTACTATTTACAGTCCTGAGAATTACAGTATCAGGCATTGTTCAAAGGTGACTAGATACAGCATAAACTCAATGGAGAAGGTATACTACAACCAGGATTTAGTATAGAATTCAGATAGGCTCAAGCCAGCAGCTCTCTGAAAGGAAGTCAAGAACTTGTTTTGTAAAAAAATTCAAAGTTTCTTTAGAAAATTACTTCATATCGATGATGATCAATGGCAAAATTAATGACACAACTTAATATCATCAGGGTTTTTCTACCTCTGAGCTCAATTTCTCTTTCCAAGACTTCTAATGTGAAATCTTGCTGTTTCCATTATTTTGTTTATTTGGGTTTTTTTTTTAAATGTGTTTCACTGAAAACATAAAACAAAGATAATTTTATGTTAAGGCGTGTTAGAGAATGTATTCTAGCACCACATACACAAAGAAAAAGAGTAGCTAGGACAATGTCAGCTACTTTGGCGGTTCTCTTTTAAGTTCTCTTAACTACTTACTAGTAGTAAGTTCTCTTAGTACTTAACTACTCTTATTAGTTATACTACTACTCTATGAACAGTGTGCTGTATTCATATATTTGTTTCACTCAAAACAATTTCTGATACTGTATTAACTTAAAATTAAATGCAAGTAATATGAATATCTTTATCTACCAAGGAAATATAGTTACCTCAAAAAATTAAATTCTGCTACCGAAAACTTGGGGTTATTAACACTTTAGTAATGAAAAGAGAGAATATATTAGCCTCCAAGTATGTTTGGAAGGGGACATTCATTACTATACTTAAAAACAAAATTAGTGAGAGACAGGAAGAATTAATGGGCTCCAAATAGGTCTATGCATAAGGCATAAGGTAAGATGGAAAGGGCACAGAATGATGTGGTACAAGAACTTCCAGTTTCTGTAGCAGCTGTTTCCGTTTGAACCTGCTTTTACTATGATGAAATTTGGAATTGTGGCATTTGGCTCAATATTTCAATGTTCTTATTTTGCAAATCATGTATCAAATGAAGGTCTACTTTTTTTTTCAATTCATAAAGAAACTTTTTCAAGGCAAAAATACAGACTATAGAACCATAGAATCATAGAATAGTTAGGGTTGGAAAGGACCTTAAGATCATCTAGCTCCAACCCCCCTGCCATGGGCAGGGACACCTCACACTAAACCATACCACCCAAGGCTTCATCCAACCTGGCCTTGAACACTGCCAGGGATGGAGCATTCACAACCTCCCTGGGCTACCCCTTTCAGCACCTCACCACCCTCACAGTAAAGAATTTCTTCCTTATATTCTAATCTAAACCTCTGCTGTTTAAGTTTCAACCCGTTACCCCTTGTTCTATCACTACAGTCCCTAATGAATAGTCCCTCCCCAGCATCCCTATAGCCCCCCTTCAAATACTGGAAGGCTGCTATGAGGTCTCCACGCAGCCTTCTCTTCTCCAGGCTGAACAGCCACAACTTTCTCAGCCTGTCTTCATACAGGAGGTGCTCCAGTCCCCTGATCATCCTCGTGGCCCTCCTCTGGACTTGTTCTAACAGTTCCATGTCCTTTTTATGTTGAGGGCACCAGAACTGCCCACAATACTCCAAGTGAGGTCTCACAAGAACAGAGTAGAGGGGCAGGATCACCTCCTTCAACCTGCTGGTCACGCTTCTTTTGATGCAGCCCAGGATACGGTTAGCTTTCTGGGCTGTAAGCACACACTGAAGCCGGCTCATGTTCATTTTCTCATCGACCTAAACCCCCAAGTCCTTCTCCGCAGGGCTGCTCTGAATTTCCTTTTTGCCCAACCTGTAGCTGTGCCTTCTCCAAATCCTGTGTAGACAGTTCTCCCAAAAGCTTCTGGAGGGGGCCTATGTTGTCCCTAGTCTGCTTTTTTAGCCACTGCATACCTATAAAACCCTTTCCTGTTATCTTTAACATCTCTTGCCAAGTTTAGCTCTAATTGGGCCTTAGCTTTCCTAACCTGGTCCCTAACTACCCGGACAACATCCCTGTATTCATCCCAGGCCACCTGTCCTTGCTTCCACGTTTTATAAGCCTCTTTTTTCCTATGAATTTTTCTCAGCAGCTCCTTATCCATCCAAGGAGGTCTCCCGACCCTCCTGCACTTCCTTCTAGTCAGGATGCAACACTCCTGAGCTTGTAGCAGGTGATTCTTGAATATTAACCAAGAGTTTTGGGCCCCCCTGCCCTCTAGGGCTATATCCCATGTTACCTTGTTAAGCGCGTTCCTGAAGAGGCCAAAGTCTGCTCTCTTGCAGTCCAGGGCAGTGAGCTTGCTGCACGTTCTTCTCATTGTCCTGAGGATCTTGATACTCTGTTAAAAAAAAAAAATATTTTGGTGTAATGTTTTATAAAATGTCAATGAGGGGTAAAAGTCTGAAAACACTCACCTTTACTGTTCATGGAATATTACCTTTTCTGATGACCAAAAGCCATCTTCATTATATTCATTAACACCAAAGACATTCCTCACATCTTTCAGAACTATGTATCTTAAGTCTGTGGCAGAGCAAGCACAGATTTTTTACTTCTGAAAAAAAAAATCATTGATAACGATGTTTTCATTATTTGCACTATCAATCAGAAAAAGAGGAAATTCTGAAATTTAGGAAATGAGGTGAGCTGCCTAGTGATCTCTTGTGGATTGCCCCCTGTATTTGCTTAATATATTATGGTTTGATACCAATTTCTACACTGCAACTATGCCTCTTCTATGACTTTCTAATTTAGAAGAAAAACTAAGATGATGTCTAGACTGCATATGCTGCTCCAGGTTGAGCCAAATGTAGCTACAGGACTGTTTCCACAACCAGTGTCCCCAGATGAGGTTACTGCTTTCCTTGCATCAGCTCTCAAAAGCCTTTATGGAGCCAAAGTGCGATCTGATTGCTGGGATGAATCAGACTGTGGGTCTTGGTACACTTCAGGTAGATTACTGGGTACATGTGACTGGTTTACTCCTACTTGCTGGTGCGAGATCTCTTGCCTTGTGCCTTAACAGACTTAGGCTGACATCTGGGTTTCCCACAGTGGAACTTACAGGCACATTCAAAAAAACAGATGTCAGCCCACTGGGAGATGACCAGCAGTGGACATTGTCAAGCATATACATGCACATGCACACATACATGACTGTGACTGATATTTCCCAGCTGAAACTGAGAGCTTGTTGTGCAAGCATTTCTCTCCCACACCATATTCCTGGTGGTGTCTGTGTTCAATTTCCTGCCAGCAAAGCAGAAGGTGAGCATTTCCAGGCTCCAGCCCTCACTGTAGTCTGGTGATATCCTACTATTTTCAGACTCCCATGCTTTTCCTCACTTTCGGTTCAGTGGTTAGCAACCTAATGTATAACATCTCTAGTCTGAGAACAGAACATTTCACTTCAGACTGGGGTGGATCATGGAAGGAGCCTCACACTAAACCTCATCAAAACTTTCTCTAGTGACAAGAGAGCTCACAGCAGCTAGGATCCCAGCTGAACACATTTCAGTTATTTGCCTTAGGTTCTATAAATCCAGACCTGCCACAAACTTTTAACTTATCTTGTGCTGAGAATTCATAGTATTTTTTAGAAGAACAGAAAAAGAGAGATTTCTGCTACAGACAATTGCATGTCTACTCTTTTGCTACCACAGTTGTAGAACCTGATGTCAATTATGTAAAGAAGTTCTGACAAGAGGGTATCTGTTACCATTATGTGCTCCAGTAAGAAAAATTTTCTCCAATATTATTCACAACCACTCTATGCTCACTGCATGCATAGAACATTACACTTTTTTTTTTTTTTTGTATAACAGCTAGAAATTCTGCTCACCTGGAAAATATATTAAAGCCATTCTATGACATCATAGTGAAATATGTAGTTTGTGCAACCTTATCTTTCCATCAATGAAAATTAAGAGTAGAACATTCAGCCTGCTTAAAATACATAAAAACTGTGATCACTTTGTTTCTAGGCTTATGATGCAATTTAATTCAACATTCAACAAAGTTATATATCTCAGATAAGATTATTTAGATTATAATGTTGAAAATGACTCTTAGGGCTATAAAGGAGTGGAATAATAATTTAACTTGCACTGGAAGTGTGACTTCTCATGTTCAAAATTCCATTATTTCTGTACAACATACAGTACACCATCTTCAGCTGATATAGCAGCCCAGTGTGGTAGAGGGATCGATATACTAAAAGGTGGCAAGCATAAGTGATCAGTAAGTTGATATTGATTCTTTTCCAATCCCAAATCTGTTATGAAGTTTATGGTTTCAAGCATCTCTATTTGCTGATTTTAAAAATAACATTATAATAGTGGACTGATCCTTGTACTAAAACTATATTCCACAACTTGTTGTGAAAAAAGACTTAAATAATTATTTAATTGCATCTGAAAGTTGGTCTTTGTTTTTTTTTTTATTTCTAAGATAATCTCTCAGAAGATACTACAAATAAACTATTTGTCTTTCACATTCTGAAGTGAGGTAGTTTACCTGGTATAAAAGAAGATTAAGAAGAAACAAGAAACTCCATTTGCATTGCTAGTAAAGGCACAATACTTTTTCTGGTTCCTTTAGAAGACTGACAAGACTATTTCAGAAGAGCACAAAATTGATCAACCCAAACAGCCACCTCTTCACAGTATCTGGATTATTGCTGCACTACTCAATAGTAAATGTTTAGGAAAGAATACACAAACTTTCCAAGGATTATAGTGAAGTTTCCCCAGAATATTCTGTCAGCCTCCTCAGGAATTTCCTTAGCAAGAGGGGAGAAGTTCCTCATGTCATAAGGACATAATTTAATTTTCTGAGAATATTGGTTTTGAACACATAAAAGGTTTTAGCATGCACACACCCTGTGTTAAGAAATTTTAAAGTTGAACTGCATGGTGTGTGAAGAATTAGGTATCACATTTTGTTTATTATATACCTGGTAACCCTACTCTTTTCGAAAAGTCACTCAACTCTGCAAACATCTCTAGTACATCATTCCTTGCTAAGTGGTTCTAGTTTCCTAGTATAGGTAGTCCTCATCTATTTGATCCTTCCTTGTAAGGAAACCACTTTTTGCATTTGATTTCTTTGGTCATCTTCCATTGATCTCTTTTCGTTTCTACCATATTCCTCAGCAATGCGGATTTAGAACTGTAGAGTGGTCAGGATATAGGAGAGTTGGGATTTTATTCAATTAGACAGTGATATTTTATGTTTTATTCCTTATTCCTTTTCCAGTAGTTCCTAACATTGTATTATCTTTACTACCGCTGCTGAACACTGAACTAGCATTTTTATAGAACAGTCTAGTTCTTAAGTTCATAGATTATGCAGAATTTAAAGGCTTTTTATTCCCACACTTATCAGTTTAGACCTGTCCACACTGAATTTTATTTGCTGGTTTTTGTTTACCTGCTTAACATCTACTTCCGCTATGTTAATGCCAAAGATGCTTCTTTATTGAGCCTACTTAATTGCTTCAGCTGTGCAAGAGAGGCATACCATTGCTAAGGAGAATGGTACCCTAAATTGAAGACTGATATAAAATGGAAAGTTGACATCTCAGAAACATGTCTGATTTTATTAAATAAGTATAGACATTATATTCATACATCTGACCTGTTGATTATTTTACTACTCATCTAGTTTCTAGTTTTTATTTCTTTCAAATATCCACAGACAACACAAGTACAAAACCAAGACATAAAAATGATGTTTCATGTATCTAACAAATATAAGACTGGCAAAAAGGTGCTTGCACTTCATACCACTACCAGTCTTGGACATTTATCCTACAGTTTCACAGATTTACTAAGAAGTTACATCCAGCTTAATTTTTCCTTTGTGTGACATCTCATTTCTATGGCTCAGAGCTTATGTGTAGATATTATAAAATGTCAAATGCAAATGCAAAATGCATCCACTCTGTACAAAATAGTCTCTTACTGATATTGAACTGACTATTCTCTTTAAATGTTAATGAAACTGTTGTAATTACTGAAATACCAAAACAGCCTAAAGAGCTGGAGATCACAGCTGTAGCCCATTACTCATAAATTTCTGGCACAGGCACTATTTTGGCAGAAAGAGTTGTACAAGAACTTGTTCATCATGTTTCCTTTTTAAGTAATGGATGGAGACCCAAAGAGCACAGAGTGAAAACTGAGGAACTTTCTTGTTCTGTTAGAGAAGTATAAACACTATCCTCAACCAGAATCCCTATCTCCCCTCTTCCCCACACACTCCCATTTTTTCTTCTGAGACATGGAATCCAGATTATATCATGACAAGTACTGAACATACAATAAAAGAAAACAAGCCTCTCTAAAACTTTTTTTTAATGCCTACTTATTACATTTTAATCTGAAATTTATAATAATGCTTGCTTTTCCTCCTCCCCCTTCCCCCCCACCCCTCCCCCTTTTTTACGGGAAAACTATGTTTAAAAGCAAGACAGGCAGGATGGAAGGAAAACAAGTTAAATAATAGAGGGGGAGAAGGGTACTGTTGCATTTTTTGTGTGATATTTTTTCAGCCAGCTTGTGGCACAGATGCAGTCAAAAGGAAAATAGAGTACTTGAATGGGGTAAGTAACCTCAAGACAAAAAATGTCTAAGAGCTGTGCAAGCATAACTAGGCAGTAAAGAAGCAGTGATATCTATACTAAAGAAGGCTGTTGACACCTTGATTCTTTGATCTGTGAACTGTGTGACAGGCTTGCAAACGGATAGTTTATTATCTGGGAGGTGAATAGCAAAGTCCTACAGCGTTTCACAGGGTTAATATGTATAAAACAGCCATTTAGATGTGCTCCAAGAATGGAGCGTGGGAGGAGTTTGCTTTAGCATGCAAGGAAGTTGTACGTGCGCCTGTGTCTATATATATGTCTATGCGTATATGCTTGTGTGGAGCACTGCACGGTACCCAGCTGGTCACAACAGCTGCAACTGGGAAGATCCGTATGGAAGCTGACCATGGAATTGCCAAATCCTCTTAATTCACCTTCTGATGACATTGAAGGTGGCCCAAGCTCGATCGGGACCTTGTTCTTATTTTCGCGGAGGATTGCTATCGTTACACTCCATTTAAATTCAGGAATAAGCATCTCATGATGCCATGCTCCACTGCATCGGAACTGTATGAAGAAAGCGGTCTTGCAGAGAAAGGGAAAGACAGAGAGAGGGAGAAACTTCCCAAGCTGAGAAGAAAAAGAGACACTATCTGGTTTTGTTGTCTGTGGGTTATTTTTTTTAAGAAATCTTCAGCTCAAAGGTATTGCAATAATATTTCTGTAAGCCTTGTCTCAACGGCAATAAATTTATTTGTGTCAACAGCAGAGCCAGATAATTCTGCTTTTGTTCTTACAGGGATCTGTTGTTTCATGGATCACATAGGGAATTCCAAAGAATGCCAATCTTCGTGTTACCTGACATTATGTGAGCTTAGTCAGCCTAGGCAAATAACTCATCTTTGAAGAGAGCTGACACCTCACCTAAGCTCATTTAAGTGGGCAGTCTTTTCTCAGGTGCAGACACTTGATTTCTTTTATTTCAGTTTATATTTGAAAGTATATTTGGCATGCAATGTACTATTAATGTATTTTCTGGTTATTTTGGGTTTTTTTCAGAGGTGTCTTTTTATTACACACAAGCAAATGTGAAACTGCAAGATAGTAATTATTGATTCAAGGATAGGAAACAGCTTTGAAAGCATGCTGTTATGTGATGAGTACAGAGAGACTACCTGGATTTTTCTATCATTACTCCACATCTATGTAACTGGAAGAGTTAAAAGCCAGTCACGGTAATATTTGGAAATAAAAGTGACAAAAATATGTTTCTCAGATAAATTAACATTAGCATGATAAAGCATTAAGGACTTCTTTTTATCCAAATTATATTCTTGAAGCAAAAAAGCATGAGTTAATTGAAGTGAACAGTTACAAATGGCTACAAAGATATTTTGTAAAGAAAAATACACCTAAAATTTAAATCCAGGAAAAAAAGATATTATACCTTAGCTACATGAAAATAAAACTATGAAATACTAAACTTACATTACTGAAAATAATTCAGTGATTAAAAATATGAAATGAGAAAAAATGTAGAATAAGGACTTTGCTTGCCTGACATGGTAATTGGGTAATAAGATGTATTTTACTGCAAACCAATTTCCTCATTCCACTTTAGAAGTACAATATAGCTCTGACAAAGTAGCATCTTTACGGTCCTACGGATTGACATCACAAAGCCATAGTCTTCTTTGAAATCTATGGAGCTGTGATAAATCTTCATGGCTCTGTATTGTAAAAGAAGAAAGGATTAAAGAAAGATTTTCAGGAGCGGCATATTACTACACTACCTGGAGATGAAAGAATTGCATTATAGTGGTCTAGCGGTTATCAGTTTTTCTTGGGATTTATAATTAAATAGAATTTATAGCAACAGGGAAATAGCATTATGGTATAAAGATTGAAACAATGGAAAACTGTTTAAGCTACTGGGTTTAAAGATGTAATTACAGGTTATGAATACTTACAGTATGTATAGAAAATCTTCCCTTAAGATGTGCTTTTTTAATTGCATCCTATGTCAATAACCGAGACAGATAATCATAGAAACACAGCCATCCTAAATAGAACTACCTTTGTTAATAATGTCAAATGAGTTATAAAAAGCAGCAGCTGTCATTCATAGGTGCTGATCAGGGTTTCTCTGGATGAGTTGCCGTTCTTTAAGAAGGGGGTCTATGATTAATACTGCTGTCCTTATAGCTATAGGGGTCTTCAATTGGATTCTCATCTAGGAAATTTTTGAATAAGCAGTCTCTGGGAACAATAGAAAAAAATAAAACCTAACTAGTGACTGAGTTTTCTTGATGAAAAAGTGTGTTTCAGGTTCCATAGAATGGTGGATGAAAATTTGTCTTTTTTCTGTGAAAAAATTGGGCAGATCAGGGTTCTTGCTTGCATATTCTCTAGGTTTTCAAGTTAACTGGGAAATATTTTGTACATGCAGGCTTTTGGGATCATTCTACAAGGGGACGGAAACTACATGACTTCTGTGGATATGAATGTTGATCCCCATAATCTCATTTGACAAGGGGTTCTGCTACTCATTTGATTTCCAAGGTCCAACTCAGCAGTATATGAGGCCCTTATGTATTCTTGGACCCCTAGGCTTAACACAATATTTTGTCTCAAGGTTTACTGAAGGTAAAAATTCACAATGAGGAAATAGGTTCATCATCACTAAAAATATTTTAAATTTTCATATTCTACTCCTGTTTAGGTTTGTAAAAGGCTGTATTTAATGTGTTCTCAGCTGCAAAAAAAAAAAAATTGTAAAATACTTTGATGAAACTAAGGCAAGAGTTTTTAAATTTTTTTTCCCTTTTTTTGTTTTTGTTTTGGGTATTTGGTTTGGGTTTTTTTTCAGAATTCATAATTCATTCTAGTTCTCCTAATTTGGCACAAAGAGTGGATGTCAGAAGCTATCATCCTCCTGCAGTATATAGTACTAAAATCTGAAACAGAAACAAGAAGTTTTTCATGGTAGCCCCAAATCTTTTTCCATAACGGAATACATTGGCTCGATTACCAAGGGATACTTTACACCTTCAGAAGTAGGCTAAAGTTAATCTGAGTTTAAGTATGACAGGGCTCAATAAAGCTGCATCAAAGTAAGTTGTACGCCAAATTCCTTTTGGAATAAAGTCATTCCTTTCAATAAAGTCAATGAAAGTTAACATGAATTTTTATGAGGTACTATTGTTCCCATAAAAAATAAACTAACAAACAGAAAGCAGAATTTAATTACTGCATGTAAATATGTATGGAGGTATAATGATTACAATGCATTGATTATAATATGTTTAATTTAACAGTCTGTTATTAATGTTCCATATAAAGAAATGTGAAAAATTACAGTACATGGCACTAAGAATGCAGTTGTCAAAAGATTCAACTAACAATTTTAAGGTATTTTAAATAGATGTATAAACTTGCTGTCTTTCAGATCTAGTCTTGCAAATAGAGGGTCATGTAACAAAGCATTCTCTCATATAAGGCTATTGCTTCACTGCTGTATTTTTTCCTAAGCAGGTCACATCAGCCTCAGGAAAACAGGTTTACAGGGAGTTCAAAGGATTCCAAGTAAGCATGAAGAAAATGTCTGAAGAGACTTCAAGGTCTGTGTCAGGCCATGGAAATGAACAGATATTTCTTTATCTAAAAGTAAAGCCAAAACCATCCTAATGCACTCAGTATTAACACTCTGGTTCTTTATTATGCTTGTGAAATAGCCACACATAAGAGAAAGTTGAGATTTTTACCCAGATAGTTGATTTGTTCCAGTCCACATATTTATTTCAGCTGAAGAAACCTATTATTATCTCAAACAGCAACTTTCCCAGTTGAAAACACATGTAACATTTTAGCAAGCTAGATTTATGTCAGGTAGGTCACGAACTTTTATCGTATTCCTGTGGTAAATAACATAAACAAACAGAAAAGCTGTTGACCACTTGTAGTGAACTGGCTCCCATATTTCAGTTTGAGACAGATTAAATGAAGCAAAAGGAGAAAAGCTTTCATAAAGCTGTAGAAGCCACAACAAATTGATTTTTTCCACTGCTTTTGTTACCTCATGGAATTTCCACAGTGTGAGAGCCAAACATAGTTCCAGTTGAGATTTTTCTTTCTTTTTTAAGAATAAAATATACACTTACCACAAAATATCTTGCACATATCCAATGTCTAAACAATTAACTGGGTAAACCTTCACTAAAGCAACAAAATAAATATTTTTCTGCTTATATTGTTCATTTGCAGTAGCATTTTGCCATTTTCAAACTCACTGAGTAGGCAGCGTATATAGAGTTCTCTTGAACAGAATGCGCTTCTCATAGGGTTATCTGTTTCATACCTGAAAGTATTACACAAAGGCCTATAACTGAAGGCATGAATTGTGAAGCTAGGCTAGCAAAAACCTTTTAAATCCCTGCATCTGCAAGCTTATGTGTCATACTTCTTTCAGCAGTGTGAGCTATGTATCCAATCTAACCTTCCTTCTTGGACTTTTGTTTTGGAGCATTTAGAGCTATCATCTCAGGTGTCTAGATCTTGCTTTGCCACATGCAGTACAGTCATCTTCTTGGGATATACTCATATTGTAATCAGGAGTTTGATACCTACATGCATAAGCACAGCTGTGGTAGCTTTTCCCTAGTTGGCTCAAATACCAAAAGAAATGCTGCAGCATTTCAGAAGTTACTGTATTTGTTCTCCTGAGCCAGTGGGTATTTATATGACTGGTTCACCTTTTTTTAACTACTACTACAATTTGGCTTAAAATGGCTAAATGTATGTGGATTTTGAATATATATACTGTAGCTGGACTTGCACTTTTAGGATGGCTTTAATCTGAGTGAAATAATCACTTGTTATATGCGCCTCCACCTATCAGTTCATCCCATTCTGAAACATAGCAGACAAAGAATGAAGCACTATCTGCAAGGGTTTTTTTCCTTCAGTGACTGTAAGGTGGAGATGATTAGCATAGATGATTAACTTGAACCGACTGTCTTACTTTCAGTTGGATAAAGTTAGGCAAGGTGAATTTCATCCTGAGTGATTATTTCTTTGTTGAGCTGAGTATTGAAGATGAAGCTATCTAGAAAAAAATCTGATTTCCACTGGACAGATGAAGATAGTCCTGCTTTCATCCCAAGTGTCCCCCACTGCTCTTACCTCAAGAGGAGCCATAACTTCATTTCATGAATCCAACACACACACACACAAAAGGTTTATTTCCATCTGGATCAATTCTTTCTTCAGGTCATACACTTGTGCTTCTGCAAAGAAAAAGGGTTGAGCAACCTTAGAAGAACATGAAGAAAAGGGGAAATGCTTCTGTTTACAACTGCACAGATGCATGTTAGAACAGAGTGACTGTAAAACCATGCTCTCGGAAATATTGGCATTCCCTCTTGGCTAGTTTAAGTGTTCTAGCAGCAAGTTTGCTGTGTGCTGTGAATCCCAGCTGAGGAACCTGGCTCTCCTCCATTTAAGACAAGGAAACTTTAGGGCACGAAGTCAGGATTGTGAATTCCAAGTCTGGAGAAGGCACCTGGCTTTCAGGCACTGCAGCACGGAGCATCACAATTCCACTGCACCTTTCCTGAACCTGAGCCCTGCAGCAACCACGCCTTTCCTCAGGGGTTGTTGCTGATGTGGGACTGGATCCAGCCCTGGCACATAAGTGTTGCTAAACTTTATGAATAAGGATTCCAGGTCATCACTGCTTCTATTTTTATACTGTTTAAATCAAGATCCAGACACTGATTTCCTCTTGGCAGAAAAATTCTCTGGAAGAGCTTTTTGGACCCAGAAGTAGTTCCTCCAAGCTCTCCAATAGCTGCATATGAGCACTCTCCACCAGCCTCCCACCTTTCCATGTCAGCTTTTTGGACTGCAGTTTCACTTTTTAAGAAGGGGCAGTTAGGAAACCGTGCAGAAGGGCTCCCTAAGAACAAAAAGACATCAAGTCTCTATAAATAAATTAATTGTCCTACCATTCACCACCACCCCCAAGCACACACACATGATATACCCCAAAAAAAGAACAAAAATTTGATGGCACAGCAAATATTGTTGTAGATTTTTTTTTTTCTTTTCATTTTCTTTCCCCCACCCCTTCTCCACTGGGAAAGTGTTTCTGGAATGAAAGGGCAGGGCCATATGTTCTCTACTCTTTCTTTGGAGTGACATTATGTTACAAAAAATGAGAATTCTGGAACTTTACTCATGTGAGATCTTATTTAACACATTGCCATCTGCTAATGTTTTACTATGGAAAGCACACTTTGCCTTAGGAAGTCAGGTATGACCCCCACCCATAACAATTATTTTTAAGTATTTACAGAAGCTATGCTAAAAAGTAATTTGTAATTAGGGTAATTAAATAGTTAAACAGACTAAGCATATATTGAATAACTGAACAGAAACATTTAATCTGGAATGATTTACATGGAGACACATGTTCTTTTACTTCCAATGCAATGTTCTATACTCTTAATCTTTGTACTAGCATATGTCAAAATAATAGAAATTAGTCTTTAAAATCTATAGAACAGCACAAAAATACACATTCCTTCTCTGAATATTCTTAGGTATGCTTGTGGCTTATATGTGTGCATGTTTGTTCATATGATTAGATACACATGTGCCAATGAATATAAATGTTTCTGATGGTGGGAGTTTGCAAGAAGCGTGATTCATATATGTGAAATGTTGATTACGTGTCTCTTTGTTAGCATCAATTTGTATGAGCTGCAATGCATGAATCAAAGCACTTTAATCTACAAAGATATTCCACACAACACAGCTTGGTTGCCATAGCATTTATCATGCAAAGTCTAGCCCCAGCTCATTGCTGAATTAAAGAATACATCTCCAGGGAGCTAGATATACACCACAAATTCTATAATGTATTCTCTGGCAGAGAAGCCATGTCAATATAACAGTCATTCCCATACCACAAAACAGACATTTTTATTTCTTTAAAATGGATTTAGTCATGTCTGGATGCAGACAGAAACAGATCTTCTGCCTCTTATGTACACGCATTTGAGCTTTTGGCTCCTTTTTGCTTAATTTAGAGCTTAATTAAAATTGCTTTTTCTATTGCTCCCTCATCTTCAGTAGCTAAATAATGGTTGTAATCTTTCTCATTCTGTTACATAATTTGTGTTCTCTTCAAGTCAGAATCTGCAATGAAAATTTATAGGGCCATCAAATGTTAAAGACAGTCAGCTCTCCTCTGACACTTCCATCATCAGGAAAACCTGCTAAATGGGATTACATCCCTGGTTGTGGGCAATCTATGTTTAAGCTGTTGTTATACCTCAGATTCTTTGTATGACCTTTGGCTTAGCCGTTAATAGTATCTAAACATAAGTGCATGGTACTCATCTTCGCTAATAATGAGCAGGTATGTACATACAACACCACTGAAAAGAACAGTGTTAAAAACTGCCCTTCCCTAGAACTGGGGCATTAAAAGGCCTCATGTCTTAAAAGGCCTTATGTCTACATAAGGAAATGAAGCACAATCAGAAGCAGTCAGAATGGCGCTAACACAGTCTTCTAGGTTTTCATTCACGTTTTAAGAGAAAACCGCAAACACAATGAAGTTTTGGACTGGAATTCAATGCTGAAAAATCTTGAGCCATCTTCTGAGTCATGCAAGAGACCTGGTAATAAACTCCAGTGAAGACTGACTGATATCCAGACCCAAGTGAAGGCTAGACATGTTATAGGTCTGAACTACTTGTGCTGATCAAGTCAGAAACATCTGTTGTTTCAAGCAGGAGATCATTCTTGGGCTGAAGGAGTGCTTCTGGCTTCCACCTTCTAAATTCTGCCACTCTGCCATGTCAGGCATCTGAATAATTTCTCATACAGCTGTAGCTTTTAATACTTGTGTCTGTCAGTACCAACTGAAATGTGGCAAAATACATGTACTGGTGTTTTGTATTGCATTATGTCACAGATGACATAATTTTCTTTTAAATGGGGAGTTTATCTTAAAAGTGGTTCCTCTGTATGAGATGAATAACCCACCTGCTGGAAGATTTGGTTGGAAGAAGAAGCAGCCACAAAAAAAAAAGTATGCAAATAGCACTGCAAAAGAATGCTCCTTGGACATATTACACAGATTAAAGGATTGTTATTATCTAGCAGCAACACATGTGCTTTGCCAGGGGTTTAGAAAACCTTTTTTGCCTGATGGCATGGAATAAGATTTATGAGAGGGGAATAGCATCTCCTGATTAGACCAGATGAGACAGCAACAGACATCAGTTTAGAACATTAATTTTGACAGGCACAGTGGCTGAGTGACGCTTAGACCTGTTGCTAGGTTGTGTTCCCAGTTGTAACCTTATGTGACCCGAGTAAATGTATTACAAAAAAATGCAAGAAATTTTGCTTTCTTCTCTTCTGTAACACAGTAAAAGTTTTGAAGTGGACAAGAGGTAAGATAGACACAGATTTAGACCTTTAGTCTACTTGCTCAGTATGTTCTCCTATAAGCCATTTGGTGTCATAGGGAAAATTGTGCTCAATCTCCTATTAGTATCAGTAAATTTGTATTGAAGAAGAGGTAAAATTCACATGTGCTGCAAAACATGTCACTTGGGAACACTGAGAGGCAGGAATATCAACCACTTCTGCATATAACATATTTGGACAGTGAATACGGACAAAGAGAACAACTCAGGAGTCTGATTTCTAGGTTGTGGAAGTATATAGTAAATCAACAAGGGTGATGGAAGTCAGGAAAAGAGCAGTAAATAATGGAACAACAATGCTACCGATGACTTCTTGTTTTATTTATATTTTAAGATTTTTGTCTACATAAACAGTTTATTCTTCCGACCCATAATTTCATCAAAATTACCTCAAATTCTAAATAAATTTTGCTCTTAAAATGTGAAACTGTTGATCTTTCTGTATAACTTACTAAGAAAGTTCTCTGCCTTCTTTGAAAAGACACTCATTCATCAAAACTAAATCCTGTATTGTTTTTATTTATCCTAGCTCATGTCTATAAAACCAGAGCATACTGATTTATACCAGAGCTGGGGTATATCAGTGATATACTCCAATAAATATAAAATTAAAAAAGAGCATAGCATGAAAGAAATAACAGTTAATTGCATAAGATCATACTATTAGGCCAAGCACTTCAGGCTTAGACACCCCTCTGCACACAGAAGGGAAAAAAATGAAAATGCTAGATCAGTGAAAAAAATAGGACAGAAATAAGATCTAAAATAACGTTGATGGCACAGCCACTTAATAAAGTGTAGATTAATTTGTATTCCTTCTTGTGTTTCATTACAAATGTTCCTTCTTTTGACATCATCTTTTCATTCAAACAGAAGCATTGCAGTAGTCCGAAGACAGCACCTTAAAATAGTCATGCAAATGTGGTGACAGGAACAAAGCAGCAGATCTGAAATATTTAGTGCCAATCATTTGCATTCCAGCTGCACAGTGCCTAAAACTTTGTAAACATTTGTTTAGAAACATTTGCGTGTGATAAATATAAACAATAAAAATGAAATTGTTCTTTAAATAAGCTCACTTGATGAACTGTTTAAAAACAAGTGGTGAAAAAAACTGCTGTATGTGTTTAAAATAAGACATTTTTAGAAGTCAGTTTATCCAAGCTCCTGAAGGAATCACACTGCACTCAGATAAAATTCTTAGTTACGACTTTTTCTCCTCCTTTCAAATCACAAGGAAATTAGAAATAAAATCTTATTCTCACACACAAAGCCAAAATCAAGAGCATTTAAGAACTGGTCAATTAGTTTTACTAGGAGAGAGAGTGTAAACTCTACTGATATGCATGTTAGTTTTGTTTTTATTTTGGCATATTTTTTGAATTTTGTAATAAGATAGAAAAAAGAGACAATAATTTTCTCCAATAAATCTTCAACTAGTTACATGAAACAAACAAGAAGAGCATCTTTTTGATGTACTGATGATGATGAGTATCTAAATTTTCCTTTCAAAGCCTAAAGGTTGTGTGAAATAAAATGTCTTTTGTTTGTACTACCATGGATGAATCCCAAGCTCATTTTGCTAGCCCATAAAAAATAATCATCTGTAGTGTTTGTAGGACTATTAAAGTTTTTAATCTCTCAATGTTTAAAAAATAATCCCAGAAATTCAGACTTACGTAAGCTCAATGTCCTGCAAACACACTTCCCATTTTATAATAAGCCTTAATCAGACCAAACAGTTTTGATGTTTCTTTTTTTAACACATCTGTATTCTTCTTATTTTTGTCTTGAAATAGTAGGTGTTTCTCAGACTACAGCCAGGCAAACAAGCTTATTCTGGCCTGGAGCCTTAATGGTAATATGTCTTTGCTAAATTGACTTAAATGAAGTCATAATTACTTCTTCATTTAAAAGATTCCAAAGCAATAAAAATCCACCTACTGTGAGCCATGTATTCCTTTCTTGCATTTTACAGCAAAATTTTTCTGGCGTGTCCTTTACATACTTATTATGTTGGGGGGTAGGGATTATACTGGTACTGTTTGTCTCTCAGGCTAAAACCAAAACCTTCATTGCTTCCATACGAATGTGTCTATGAGGAAATAAACAATGAAAGGTTTAGCTACATAAGGAGTTACTGACGCAAGGCTTAGTAGACAGGTGACAGATTTACAAAAAAATCAATATACACAATGATATTTTGTGTCTTTAAGAGATACGGCAAATGAGTCAGAATAAATTTGCAGCAGGAATTAGTAATTTATATGTCATCTATCAACCCAGCAGTTAAGAGACCATTAAAACTAATGGGCAAAGCATAATATTAGATGCCCATCAGTGTGAGTTATAGGGGATTTACCTTAAATGGTGTAGGATCTGCTATGATGTAAGGATGAACAAAAGAACTATCAAACAGAGTAGTTTTACTTTTTTATTGCAGGAAAAATGTCAAAAGTTAAATCAATAAATATTAATTATTTATATATATATAGTATTATATATCTATAATATTACCTAGTCATTTTAGCATATGCTAAAATCTTAAGGTAGTGTTTCCAATTGAGGGCCCAAGCTATGTGTCCCTTGAAAAAGAAAGAAGGGTTTGAGATGCAGTTATATATTTCCATTCGTAACACAGGAATACAATAATAATTTTCCTCGGAAGGCAGGTGTTAAATATAAGGGAGTTCAAAAAGTATGTCAGGGTTAGTACATGTCGGGAAAATAGATTTTCAGTTTTGATCATTCATATTGTATGCAGCAAAGGCATTGTTAAGCTATTTCTGCATGATATTTGCAATAATTTTATATTCCCTCTATAATTCTAAAGTAAAAATTAAATGGTTAAATAATGACCTTTACATTTTTTTTTAAATTCAACACATTCTTTATAATAGATTTGTGTGTGCATACAGTAGTAATGTATTATTCCTTTTTATTTTTAAAAAAGTTGAGCTAGACCTCGGAAATATTGTCTTCATTTTTGTCCTTTTCTTTTCCTCTGGAGAAAATATAAAGACCTATATTCACTTCCAAAATCTATAAGAAAAAATTTATAACAGACATTTAACACAACCACTCTGTAGGCAATCTTCCTGACATAAATATCTTATATGCAGATTTTCTTTTATTTCTACAGACTATGTGACTAAAATAATTTGCAGTGAGCCAAACCAACATTCGAGTTTCTCCATCTCATAAGACACAAAGATATATTTTTTTTATGTTTTTGATTTACTAAGACATAGTAGCTGATTCAAATGATTCTAACAAAGGTATTAGACTATAAAGCAAAAGTATGTTATAGAACTTGTCATCATACACAAAAAAGCTATTTTATTGACTTTATTAAACTATTGCTTACAGTCAAGTGTTTTTCCTTAAAATATAATGTATACTGAAACAAAACATAAAATAGCCTGTTATTCTTCAGAGGTGATGTTCCACTGAGCCTCTATTCTTGGACTAGCATGAATGAAATAAGGTTCTTCTAGAGGTTCCCCTCTATGTGGAAAGCCCTGCAATCCTTACAGAGGCATTTGGCTCTAGTCACCTTTAAGGTCCCATTATTGTCAAGGATTATGAGGCAGCACCTCTACTGTCCCATTCTTTCTTCTGTACTTTAGTTTACTATTTAGTTTTTAGTTTATCATGCTCATTCTTCCCCTACCCACCTTCTGCCTGCACACCTGCCCTCTCCATGTGTCCCTTTGTCTTTTGCTTAAGAGAGTTTAATCAAAGCAGATTATTCAATTTATTTAATTCTTACTATTGGTTAGGTATGAAACACAAGACCCTCTTTTCATCTTTTTAGAGGCCTAAACCAACTGCTATTTAACCTGCTGAAATCTTTTCAGCTATATTAAAAGGGGAAGAAACACTTTCCCAATCTACAAGAAACACAGATTTCTAAAAGCTGTTCAACACACAGCTTCTTCTCAAAAACAGCACTATAAGAAAACAGAAGCAGGAGAACAGCTGCATCTCCTTAATATGTCAGCAGGGACTATCAGATCAGCCAAGTGGCTGTAGAGAGTGCTTCTTGGTTGAATTATCTATTTAGTGCTCTGGTTTCCCAAAAACTCACCAGCCAATTAAAAGTTCTGTCCTAACTCTAAGAAAATGGAATGCAAGGAATGTGTTATATCAAGGCTGTATATGGTCTGCCTGCTCAAGAGGACGAAGCCTTCCAGCAAAGTACCGAATCAAAGCAATTTGCTAAGACATCTATAGTCAAACTGAAATTTACATCAAGAAGTCCTTCATAAGTGTGTGTATTCACTCTGATACCAGTTCTCAACTGACTTCATCTACAACATTTTATATCTTGGTTTTGCATAGCTTTACGTTTAACACTATGACAGTGAAAAGACCTGTGCCGTTTTCCAGGAGACGATTAGTGTCAACTACAGCAATTAATTCTTCACTTCTATCCTAACCTTCAATGACTCCTGGCACCAATTCAATAACCTGTGAAACTAATATTTGAAACATAGTAATGGTAAAATATAAGGATGGGTTCATTTAAAAGAAATGGGAGAGAAAAACACATGGACACTCTCTACCAGCACTGTGGAGTACATGTACTTCCAGTTATATAAGAAGAAAAAAAACACTGCCACAGAAACCTGTTATCTACGCATCAAACCATGGAAGAAGCCATAAGCAAATCTGATCCTTATTGCAACACCTTGACACCTGTCACTGATTTTCCTGCACTGGGAGTGCTTAACTGGTTTGTTTGCTGTACTGAATATAACTTCTTTTAGGCTCTTCAAAGGAATACAACAGTCTTTATCTGACTGCTATCTCTCCGCAGCTATAGCAGGTTGAGAATCTGAGGAGTGATGTGTTGCAGTTATCTATAGATCTTTGGTATCATACAGCTAAGGAGCTGGCCTCTTACCTTCTGATCTACCTTGTCACTTTTCAGTTACCCTTATTAGCAGTAGATCCTGGCAACTCTATGAACAATGAGTAAAAATTAACTTCAACAAATTCCAGAGCAAGAAATGTTCATGAGTGTTTTTTCCACTTCAAATTCAATATTGGAAAGGGAGCAAGATGCACTTAGATGTGTTCTCTTTTCTGGTAAGGAATTCAAATAGATGTTTTTTCTACATGCTCCCATCAAACATTCTGGGCTGAAATGTTGGGTTGAAATGTTGGGCTGAAATGTTTTGTGGGTGCAGCTGTTTTCCCCTAAAATCAAATCCCCTTGAGGTACACATTGGACTTCCCCATCTTACCTCATTACCCACCAAGTATATCTGTGTCCCTGAGCAAAAGCAATCCCACAAGGGGGGTTGCTTTTACCTGAAGCAGGAATAACCCAGACTGTCTTCCCCAGCAATTTTTTTATGTGCACCACAGGAACTTTGTCCCCTTCTACAGTGCGCAAAAGTTCCAACTGGGCTGGGCCAGCCCTGTTGGCAGATCCTCTGGTGTTGACCAACCAGGTGGCTTTTGGTAAATGTGTATCCCAGTACTTGAAAGTCCCACCACCCATTGCTCTCAGTGTAGTTTTTAACAGCCCATTGTACCGTTCAGTTTTCCCAGAGGCTGGTGCATGGTAGGGGATATGATATACCCAGTACTATGCTCTTTGGTCTCTAAGGTTGTTCCGGAAATGAGTCCCATTGTCTGACTCAGTTCTCTCTGGGGTGCTGTGTCACCACAAAATCTGTTTCTTAAGGCCCAGGATAGTGTTCCGGGCAGTGGCGATGGGAACAGCATACGTTTCCAGCCATCCAGTGGTTGCTTCCACCATAGTAAGCACATGGATCTTGCATTGGCGGGTTGGTGGGAGTGTGATACAATCTGCCAAGCCTCCCCATATTTGTACTTCTGTCATTGTCCTCCATACCAAAGAGGCTTTAACCGCTTAATTGCAGCACATGCTTCACACTCATGAATAACCTGGGCAGTAGTGTCCATTGTTAAGTCCACCCCTTGATCATGAGCCCATATGTATGTTGCATCTCTGCCCTGGTGGCCTGAAGTGTCATGGGCCCACCAGGCCAAAAATAATTCACCTTTATGTTGTCAATCTAAGTCCATCTGAGCCACTTTAATCTTAGCAGCTTTATCCACTTGTTGGTTGTTCTGGTGTTCCTCAGTGGCCCGACTCTTGGGTACATGGGCATCTATACAGCGTACCTTCACCACCAGGTTCTGAACCTGGGCAGAGATATCTTGCCACACTGCAGCAGCCTGGATGGGTTTACCTCTGTGTTGCCAGTTGCTCTGCTTCCATTGCTGTAACCACCACCACAGGGCATTTGCCACCATCCATGAGTCAGTATAAAGTACTGGCCACTTTTCTCTTTCAGCAATGTCCAGGGCCAGCTGAATGGCTTTCACGTCAGCAAACTGACTCAATTCACCCTCTCCTTCAGAAGTTTCTGCAACTTGTCATTGAGGACTCCATACAGCTGCCTTCCGTCTCCGATGCTTTCCCACAATATGGCAGGACCCATCAATAAAGAAGGCATGTTGTTTTTCACTTTCTGACAGTTCATTATATGGTGGGGCCTCTTCAGCATGCATCACCTCCTCCTCTGGTGACATCCCAAGATCTTTGCCCTCTGGCCAGTCCATGATGATTTCTAGAATGCTTGGATGACTGGGATTTCCTATTCGAGTTCGTTGTGTAATTAGTGCAGCCCATTTATTCCATGTAGCATCAGTTGCATGATGTGTAGAGGAGTCCCTGCCTTTAAACATTCAGCCCAGCACGGGCAAGCGGGCTGCCAAGAGGAGCTGTACTTCAGTGCCAATCACTTCTGAAGCAGCTTGAATCCCTTCATAGGCTGACAGTATCTCTTTCTCAGTTGCCGTATAGCTGGCCTCAGGTCCTTTGTATACCTGACTCCAAAAGCTGAGGGGTCGACCTTGAGTCCCTCCTGGAGCTTTAAAAAAAAAAAAATCATTTAAAAATTCACTAAAAAAATCCAAAACAAAACAAACAAACAAGTTAACAAAAAAAGCCCTGCCTCCCCAAAACCATAAGTAATAGAAGTTTACAAGTGTCTGACATACCTTGTACTACCCATCACCTCTGCAAACAGCCACCACCAGTTTCTAAACATGGTAATCAGTGGTAGTGAGTATAGTTTACATATGGTTGTGATTTAATTGAGTCACTTTCTGGAATTTTTTTCCCTATTGTGATGAAATTTCTTAAAGTGCTTCTCACAGTTTTCCACCATTCAGACAACATATATTTCCTGAGGAAATAATTTCCACTTCAGCAGTGCTACTGTTGGCCCACACAAACCTTCTTTTGTTATATCAATCATTGTTCTTAATGCCCATTAGATGAGCCTAAAAATTAACAGAAACCATCCAATTTCTTTAAAATCACCTGTTATTGCCCTGAAATTATTCTGTATCAACCTTTTACGTTGATCAGTTTCTGAATCCTCTCTTTGAACATTCTGGTCTTCAAGACAGGCATAGTCCTGATCTAACCATATCCTTTTACTCAAGATGGCAGAAGTAAACAGAAAAGTATTCTGACCCTGTATTTTTAACCACAAGAGAACACATAGCTTTTGGTATGTAACTGTTGCTAATGGCATTACACATGTCCATTCTTGTGAATAGCAATGTGATTCTATTTCCACTACTGCAGTAGCATTCTAATACACCGGCAAAAGTTTTTCTTTATAAATAGAAATCTATTCATGAGTTAGAAGTCCTTTTTCCTCCAAAAGTTTAGCCTAAATCTTTATAAAACAGTCACAATTCAATAAATGGTCTAGATTCAAGTCACATTACCACTCCTGATTTTACCTGATATAATGATACCTAGTTTAGGGATGAACATCATGGCATAATGGTTTCAATTTTGAAAATACATCCTAAATATATTTAATGTTAAATATTTTGAGTAGTTTTTATATATGTATATTACACCTGTCTTATTATAGAGATATATAGCTGAAGAGAAACTACGTCTAATGAATATTATTTATTTTATTTTCACTGGGAATTGAGACTACTTCAAACATATGAAACTTCAAATTTTATAGACTTTTTTTTTCTCATTTGCTGTAACTAATTATCATTACTTGGTCCAAATACTTAAAAAACTGCAAGTCTTCTGACAATTTTTTTTCCAGATCGTGAATACAGCTATAGATTGATAGACTGGTGTTCAGGCTTGATTTCTGATCTGAAACCATTAAATTCAATGGCCTTAGGATCAGAACCTTAGAGATCTTATTTTCAATATCCACTTTACAGTAATATGTTCCGCATAATTACGTGCAGACTTAAAACTGACTCCTGCATCCTCTGCTCATTATTCCTTTCCAGTTTGTTTCCATGCATGGCTACATTTTATCACTTGCTTTTTATCCTGTTTTCTATCTAGCACCTTGTCTTATCTGTGACTCTTTATGTTAGTAATCTCCAATGTGGAATATTGCCAAATGCTTCTTGAAAATCCAAGGGTATTATATTTGAAAAATCTCACTTATCTGTGATGTCAGTGTTATCTTCAAAGAATTCTAACAGGTTATTTAAGCATGACCTTCCTTGACTGAAGCTATTCTGGCCAGCTTCAATGAGCTATACTTTAGCAAGTATTCTCCTAATGACCTTTATGAATATTTTTTTCCCTAAAGCTCATGTTAAACTACATGGTCTATACTTTCTTGGCATATCTCTTAAGATCCTTTTTTCTAGTAATGGACTTAGATTTGTCACTTCTCAGTCCTCAGAAAGCTCTTCCATATCTAGTGAATTTTAAGAGCATACTGTTTCAAGAGTCACCAACACCATATTTTGTTCTTTCATAAAAAATATTTATACATGAAAGAAATTAAAATCTGTGCATAGCTTTGGTTCCTCCTGACTGTGTTACTATAGAAGAAGTTATAAAAATACTATGTTAGTAACTACACAAACATAAGCATACAATAAACATTTGCAACTTATCTAAATCCCCCCCCTTTGAGAAGAGGGGGAAAGGACGCCCAAGTCACAACTTGCATCTGTTATAGATGAGCAACAGGTTTGGGGATTCTCCCATGCATGGAAATTAATTCTGACCAGCTATAACATTCCCATATATAAAAAAAAAAAAAAATCATCTCTACCTGCTTTAGTTTCTTTCCTAATAAATAATCTTTACTTAAGCATCTCTTTGTCCTTTTAATGTGTAAACCCCCAAATCTATAACTGTGTATATATTTTGGCATTTCTTTATCCCCATAATGTTCACTGATGTTATTTTAAGAGTTTCGAATATCATATATTTTAACTAGCTTGGTTGCAAAAGATAGTTAGAAATTCCATTATTATTTAAAATTCTTTTCCTTATAAAAGAAAATTTAATCTGGATAAAATTTGGCACAAGATATTTTCATCTGGCTCATGGAATATTTTTGAGTTTTCATTTTTATAGTGTACTGACAGATATTCTCAAGCCTTATATGAGTGAATGTTTGAGCATAGCCCCAGCAGGAGGAAGTGAAAAAAATCATATGAAAAAAAAAAAAAATCCAGGTCAGCCCACCATTGGGCTCTTGCAACAGGAATTTTTATTTCTGCTTTTTAAATAATAAATTCCATTCTGGAGTTTGCAAACATCTCCCTTATCAAATGTTACCTCCAAAAGAGTATGCAACCTTTCTTCCTATGTTTTCTCCAAGATGTAGAAACAGAGAATGGTTAGGGTTGAATAGTTCCAACCATCCTGCAATGGGTGGGGACACCTTGTACTAGGTTGCTCAAGGCCATATCCAACCTGGCCTTGAACACTTCCAGGGGTGGAGCATTCAAAACTTCCTTGGGCAACCTGTTCCAGTGCCTCACCACTTTCACAATAAAGAACTTTCTTATATCTAACCTGAGCTTCCCCTGTTTCAGTCTAAACCCATTCCCCCTTGTCCTATCCCTGCAGTCCCTTTCCAGTATCCTTGTAGGCCACCTTCAGATATTGGAAGGCTGTTATGAGGTCTCCACGCAGCCTTCTCTTCTCCAGGCTGAACAGCCCCAGCTTGCCTGTCTTCACATGGGAGGTGCTCCAGTCCTCTGATAGTCTTTCTGGCCCTCCTCTGGACTTGCTCCAACAGCTTCATGTCCTTCTTGTGTTGGGGACACCAGAACTGTGTGCACCCTTGGTGGAGTCTCATGAGAGCAAGAGTAGAGGGGGCAGGATCACTTTCTTTGACCTGCTGGTCATGCTTCTTTTGATGCAGCCCAGCATATGGTTGGCTGGGCTGGAGGACACAATGCCGGATCAAGCTAAGTTTCTCATTGACCAACACCCCCAATTAAATGATCTGAAAACAGAAAATCTTTCCGTGGTGGAATAAAAGAATCAAATTCAGGAAATTATCAGGTTCATTCCTTAAAGTCAGAGTGGCAGAAATCAGCAGTTTTATAGACATTTCCATCTTTAAATAAATTTTAAATAAATGGTATCATCAAAAGATGATCAAATTCTACAAAGCTTAGGAGGAAACTGGATGGGACAGAGCTAACTGTCTAACAAAACCTGTGACCTAGCAATGTCTGAGTAAATACAGATACTGTACCAGCTTTGAACCTGAACCTGCTGCAGTAAGATGAGAAAGAAATAAGGCGTACCAGATCTGATAGCTAGTTTCACTAGATGAGTTTTGAACAAGAGAAGCATTGGTAAAATCCAATCTGACAGCCATTAAGGCTAAAGACAGTAAGGATTTGGGAAAGCCAGGGATACATGCAATATGAAACTAGAGGGCAGGGTTGTGAAGAGGAACAAAAGTCAAACAAAGAAACCTAACAACTATAAAACAGTAGTATAAATTTTCCAGCACAGAGGATCTCTTGGATGACAGGATTCTCCAAAATTAGACTCAAAAAGGCAACAGAATCCTTATGACTCAACTGTGAGGAAATGTATATGATAATACATTGACAGCGTGGTTAAAAAGGCAAATTGTCAACAGACTATTATACACTAAAAGGGGAGGAGGCCTTGATTTGTAAGACAAAGAAATCTTTCTCTCCATGAAGCAGGAAAAATGAATTAAAACACTGGGAAGTCTACTTGAACATAGGCTAGGTATGTGTCTGAGCAGTACTCAGCTCAGAATGGGGCACTTGGCCATTACCCCTTTGCTCACACTCTGCCCATAAATCTTGCAGTTACTAATGCATACAGGAAGGAAAATACAAAATGCAATGGAATTGCCTTATTATTGTCACAGATAAGACCAATTGTGCAATTGTAGTGCCACAAAATCTTGAGTTTTCAAAAAAACAGCATGGTATCTGAAACAGACAAAACCACTCAAACTCATGTGTTTATCTCCTCAGATCAGTGTTTTCATGCAGTAGAAGCCAGGGTCCCTGAGGGAATCACATGTAGTAACTGTTAGCAACTATTGACTATTTAAAAGAAACCCTTATCTTGAAATAATCAGCTGTAGAAGAGAGAGCAGAGAAGCCTGACAGGTGACAAGTGGTCTTAAAAGTTAATGGGTGCCTGGAAATATTAGTGAGGAAAGATAATTTGACTACCTGTCCTCTTAGCAAGAAATCCTACTAAGAATACATGAAGTAGATACTCATGTTTCAGCAAACAATTTTTGACAGTCAGAGCATTTCAGTTCAGCACCTTGCTTTTTTTTTATTATTACTTTAAAAGAATAGTGGTAATTTGATTAATTACAGACATATGAGTCTCTCTTTGCCACTGATGGCAGTATTTTGTATGCTGTGACATCAAGCTTTTAATGTATAAATAAGTAGACTTCAAATATCATTTGCACCATCTGTAATGTCATTTCTCCATTTTCTTATAGTGCTGTAATTCAGGGTTTGAAATTACAGAGATTCAAGTTAGCGCAACAGGTAGTTCAAGGTTTGAGAGATATTTTACTGCTATTCTTTTCTCTGCTCTGTACATCTTGCAGCCTTTACTATTTAAATAGTGAGCTGTTCCCACACAAAAAAAAAGGGGAAGTTGTTATAAAAATGATGCTATTTTAACATTTACAGAAATATGCAGTGATATTCTATCGAGAAAATAAAAATAAAAAAACATTTCATCAGTGTTTCTCCCTATTTTCAAGGTTGCTACAGTATGCTTCATTGCCAGCTGAATTCTTGAGCTTCTATATGGCAGATTTGGATGTTCTCAACTACTTAATTTTTGAGTCGGCCCAATTATCAAGCTTTTTTTCATGACAGAAGTTAATGAATCAAATGAAGCATTAAACAGAACAGGAGAAAATAAAAGAAGATAATTGATAGTCTCTCATACAAAGAAAATATAGTTGCAAAGTCATCCTGTTTGTGCAAATGCAATGCCACCATCGTCACCATCACCTGGGTATTCAACCCAACTCAGCCTTAAGCTCTTTTAAATGTTTCTGGTCAAGTCAAATTTCATGGCAATAATGTATTTTTCTAATGTTAGTACTTTAAGCAGTTAACACCACTTATTCCATAATAAATTGCTTCTTGGAAAATGCTATTTACAAGCTGAGTTTCTTTTCTCTGGGCTCACTGCCACCTCATTTTGGCTTGCTGCATAGGGCCCTGAATTTAGATATGGCTATAAATTGGTATATGTCTCTTGTAAGAGTCTCCTACAACTCTTCACCCAGAAATACAATCTATTTGCCCTCCTCGGCTTCTGAGAAGCAGCACAACACTCAAATACTCATAGAATGCATCTTTCATTCAACAGAGATAATTAGTTTCAGTTACTTAAACTGAACAACTATTTCCCTTCAAAGAGGATATTATATTTGCTTAATTGCATTTAAGTGCTAAACACTGTAAAGGATAACGTTTCCTGAGAATGGCATTTTTGGGGGTCTTTGCTTGTAGAAAGCTAGCCACCTTTTACAAGGGTCAATAGAAAGCTACAGAGAGTTTGAGTAACATGAAAATTCACAGATCACTGAGCACATTTTTTTCCCAAATGACTCACAGTGAATCTTTGCCATTTAATTCATACCCTTATCACATGCACTAAGTAAGCATGAAAGGTAATCTGTTGACTTTGTTACATTAAGAAACAAGATTGAGCTGAGCTAAGTGAGAAAGATACTAGTCTACAGATTTCTGCAAAAGACCTACTGAGACATCAACCCCACCAGCCTGTTTTTGTATGTTTCCCTGTTTTAATTAAAGAGTCCTTTTCACTAGTTTGTTCCAGCAAGACGTTCATAGTGCAGATGCTGTGGTTTCATTCCAGCCAGAATAGAGACATGCTACACAACTTTGACTTTAATTTTTGCTAAACAAACGGGCAAACAAATAGTAGATGAAACTAATGGAGAGCTTAATTATATCTATCCATCAAGCCTTAAATTTGCTTCCTTTCAGAATAACAGGCACTGTCTTTAAATCCAAAAGGACTGATGGCAAGATATCAAGTTTAAAATTCTTCCACTGTCATAGGCTGTTTTACTAATTATCCAGATTCCGAGGCAATCATACAACCGTAATCATTCACCTCACGCCTGGAAACATAAGTCTTGTTCTTTTGATGAATATTTATAAGACAGTGTAAAGCAGTCTACTTTCTTTTCCCTTCAGGCAAGACAATTTGGAGTTCATCAATATGTATTACCAAGGACTTTTATAAAAGGCACTTCAAAGGAAATTCATCAGGCATTCCTTTTGTCTTGATTTCTGTTAGACTGATACTTCCTTTTGACAAGTATCAATAAATTATCCTCTGATGGCTAGAAACTTGATGTCTTATTCAGAAACTTCCTCACACAGCAAAGTCTGGTCCTTAAGTTTCCGATGAAATTTTTAGCATCTAGCTTCTAATTTAAGGATAAAGAAGGGCAGAGGAAGCAAATGAAGGACAAAATAATCAATGTATTTATACAGTGGTTCTATTGCATATTTTGTTTTCACAGATGACAGGAATTTGCCAGTTAAGAATTTCCATGACCTACATTCTTTGTAACTTTTTCCACTTGACTTTTGACCATATTTAGAATTCCTTGAAAGAAAAATTGAGACTCTAAGTCCCCAGTGCTCAGGCTGAACAATAAGCAAATTAAAACCAGATTAATGCAGATACATAGTGCTGAATGACAGAAAGTCTCTGTCCCAGTTGGTTATTACTTTTCTCCTTTGGATGCTGGCATAAGGGTTCATGTTTCTGGGAAAGGACAGTGGGATCTCACAGTGAAGAAAACAAAAAGCTTCTCTGATTAATATGCAATAAAAATACTTTAATGTTGCATATCGGGTTTTTACTCCATTTAAAAGTAAACATTGCTTTTTTGATTATTTCTTTGATGATTTTGACAAATATGCATGCATAATCAAACTATCATAGAACACATAGAATAATTTATAAACAAGTACGTGCTGATAAAGAAAGTACCACCCTGTGCAGTAGTGGGGAAAATAATGTGGAAAAAAATAATAGTTTACCATTTTCCTTGTTTACCAATTTAAGTAAAAAATTGAATTATTATGACAGCACTTAATGGTTGTGTGCATGTGAATTGCAATTTTAGCTTTAAAAATAAGTCATTTGAACAAGTAAAAGTGAACTCTTCAGTCATGTTCCACCATGAGTCCACATACCATGATCCAACTGGTTTCAGTTGTCTGGCAGCAGGAGCAGCAGACTGAAGGTCTGGCCTTTCAGTCTTTAGTAAAGTACACATATCAAGGACCCACTTCTGCCATGCCTTGTGCTACGTTTGTGTCATTAATTAAACCATTTTGCAATATAATTTCTCATCAGAACATAATCCACAACTGGGGGTATAATTGTGTGCACTGGGAGAGGTGAAGGGCGATGGTCTTTGTTCTCCTTCTAAAACACATATACTCCGATGTACATGTCAAAAGGTTGTGTCTTTTTGAAAATTTCTAAAGAAAGCAGGGGAAAATTAATTCCCCTTTATGGCTGTTTACCATAAGGATGCAGTAAAATTAACCTGATATAATTTATCAGCATCAAGATGTGAACTGTACAAGGGACATTTTGAACTCCCCTCCCAAAACAGCCAATCTTGACAATACAAAAAGGCACAGACAGCAGAAGACCTGAGGAAGGAACTGCAGAGAGCAGCAGCTATCTGGAGATGTCATGAAGATAACTGGCAAACTTTCCATCACTGGGTTTAAGTTCTGCTTAAAACTTTCTTTTTAGCTTCTGAGGGTACAGAGAGACCTTGTAAATCTACACTAGGCAATAAAAACCTTAAGTAACTGAATAGGAACAAAAAAAAACCCCAAAATCTACTTGCTCTCATGAGTAATATATGAGGTAGAACTAACTTCCATGTATCTAGAATGTAAAGTAATCGATAGAAGAAGGTAATAGAAATTCTAATGGCCAATACTTGTCAATTGCATAGTACTGAAACTGAAAAAACTAACATGCCATGGCACATGAACAAGGTTTACTATCCCAAATTGGCAGGCTGCTGTGCTTTGATCTCAGCTAAATTGGCTTGTTTACCAATGGAAATAGGGGTAAATTAACTTTTTCAGTCTTTCTCTGAAAAAAAAAAGAAAAACCACCTTTATTTTCCTCATAAATACATTATTTGTGCACATGAAGTGCTTAATGTTTAGATTTGAAAAGCTGGTTATTGTGGACATCTAATTAGAATAGCTCACTGTCTAAATTATTGTGCTTAATGTGTTACTCTGAATAAATATTTAGTATGCTACCTTAGGTGTACTCGTCTTAGGATTTTGATATCTATTTCCCAATTACAGTAGAGCAGTTGTAATACTGAAGCTTATGCCATGGCCAATAGAATTTCTAAGAAGAAGTTCAATATGCATTTTAAAATATTCATGTAAGGTTAAACTGTCAAGACTTGTGAAAATTCAGGATGAAAATAGGAAAGTATCACCTCATGCTACTTCTAAGTAAATGCATACTAATAGATGGATGAAAGTTCCTCAGGGTTTAGTTTTTGACAAGCAACATTTGTGTCAAGCCTTGATTAAAAAAAAAAAAAAACAAACCAAGCAATACAAGTGGGGGGAATGACATATAACAGTAAGCCTCCTAGGATATTATCTTCCTGAACTTCTGATGTTCCTGGCATCATGTCTTCAATTCAATACAAAGCAGCAAGAATAGCATCCTTCAGCAACTCTTGGATGAAAAAGCATATTAAGTCCTACATCATGAAGTTCTCTTTCTCATGCATTTATCTGTCTTGTCTTCTCTTTCTTTGGCATCATGAGATTTACAATCAATTTGACATACTCAGCTTCAAACAGTGCAGAAATTTTCTGTTTCCTCCTGGTTGGGTGTTTATCAGGTAGGACATGCTTCAGCACCTGACTCCAGGAGCTGTACCACTTCAGCCTGAACAACATTTTAAACCCAGCTTGGTGTTTATTAATCAAATATTCATTTACTTAATGAAATATTTTGTGGTTGTGAAGGCAATGGACACGAATTGGAACACAGGTTCCTTTTGAATATCAGAAATAAAAGGAAAAAAAAAAAATTACACAAATACTCCAAAACTTTAAGGGTGATGCAGCACTGGTAATGGTTACCCAAAGAAGTTGTAGAGTCTCCATCCTTAAAGATACTAAAATAATCTAGGCATAGTCTTGGACAACTGGGTCTAGGTAGCCCTGCTTGAGCAGCTGGTTGGACCAGGTGATCTCCAGAGATCCCTGCCAACCTCAACCAGTATGAGAGTCTGTGATGGAAAATAAAACAAATGCAGCTTTAGAATGAAAGTTTTTCTGTGCTATCACTAAATGCTAGTGAACGTGACATGGAAGGTGTCTTGTAAAATGAGCAGTCAAGATCAAAACACATTAATCTTCACTATGTTTGGTACTACTGAGCAATTTTGTGAATAACTTTTTGCATGTTTGTGTATGTAAAAATACAGTGAAAATTCCTTTGTGAAAAAGGGAATTGGCCTGCTCAACACAAATAAGTTATATGAGACCTCAAGAGAAGAAGAGTTGAAAACCATTCTATGAAGTATTAGATGCTTTTATTTCTCTAGGATCTACAGATCTCAAGGAATGAACTCCAAAGCTATATTCCACCATGCACTGTTTCCTTGAATTTATTTTTTATATTATGGTTATTTTGTAGAATTACTCAATAGGTCATTAAGCAATGGTCATTATCTGTTTGTTTCTTCCTTTTTCAGTTGAGTTTTAGGTGTTTGGATTTCTTTTCATTTTTTTAATTCTTTCCTCCCCTCCAATTCACATAGATATGTGTCTAGGATATAGTATCAGAAGAATAATGGTTGAAGAAACATGCCTTGCATGAGCAACAAATGATGAAATCTGCAATGGCCTTTTGATTATTTGGGGAACTCATTCTGTTATATAAAGCCAGCATATAGGAAAGTTTTGTTTGCCAAAGAACTGCCCTCTTTGCCCTAGCTGCTGCATCAATAAAGCAGATTTCTACATCATGACCTTTCCTTTTGTGTTCCAGTTGGAGCTGTAGACACTTTAAATCCTGAACTGCAAAATGGGTTAGGAAGCTGAATAAAGAGCAAAGATATATCAGTCATGTATCATCCTGCTGTGGAGACAAGCTGTAGTCTTTACTAGTGGCTGCCCAGCTCAGAGGTAGTCAAGGGAAGAATAAATAATGAGCTCATATACTGTGTCTGTCTGGATGGGACAGTGTCACAAGGAACTGGAGGTGAGCTGCTGTTAGCAGCAGCTACTGCTGCAGATCTGGTATTTGGACTTAACTCTTTATTTTAGATCTAAGCTTATGGTCTGGTATAAGATAATATATAAAGTACCATGTGAATAAACATTAGAAATAGAATAATATGTAATTTATTATGTAAAAGTAACCAAAAGTATGTGTTATTGTAATTATAGGAAGTCAAATTGGAAGACAGATCAAAGACAGTAAGATTCAGAAAACAGAAAAAAGCCAAGTTTGCCGTAAGTAAGACATTAGAAATGCAGATTAACTGCAAACAAGCCTTCTGATTTCTAATGACACTCCACAGGGTCCTTCATGGTGTTGTTATGTTACCAGGCTTAGGATTGTCATAATCATACAGGCGTACTTGTATGAACTGCAGCTGGGTTACGTGCTATTACAAACTGCATGCAAATGCATCCCACAACAAATATTTAACTCTACAGCAGTCTATGTTAAACATACTGATCATCCAACTACCTCCAACAAGGCAAATATCTAGAGATCCCAAGGTACCTTTGACATTAGTAGAAAGTTTGCTGACTCTCAAGAGTAAGAATCTACAGTTCAATGAATGCATCAACATACAGATCCACAATATCAGTGAATCATACTGTTATTCGCTGCACAAGACAGTGTATAATACTGCTATGTAAACTGTATCAGTTCTGAAAACTGCAGAAGAGCTGAAGAAATCCTTATTCCCTTAACGTCCATGGTCTAGTTACAATTTTTACTCAAGCAAAAAAGCACTATATTTCTTGATGTATCAAATACCTTCCTACACCTTTTTAAAAATGGCTAAGAAAACATATATCCAGTAAAGCATTCTAACTTTCCATATGTAGATTAGCAAGTTTCACAGTACAGCAAGACAGAGGTTGAGTGGTTTGTGACCAATGTGAAGTTATAGATGCAAAGCAATACCACTACTGACTGTCAAGCTTTTGGTTTTTGATTCTGACATTTTGTGGGAGAAGAAAAGTGAGGGTTTTTAAGGGCTTTCTCCTGAGGCCATGTAGGCATTGGTTCTTTTGAAATTTCACTCCCTGAAGATTTTTGTATTCTTAATCTAGTGGTCATGGTATGTTTGCTCTGCTCCTGACCTGCAGATCAAAGATATTATGAAACCTGTTTTAATATTTGCATTTAGAACTTCTTGCGTTTTTGCATACTCTGACTAATTTGTAGACTCTAGATATGTGTTTCCCAGCAGATTAGCCATAATCCAAAATTTTTAGGGACCCTCAAAAGCAACTTCTTAGAATGTGCAGAATCTTTTCTTTCCCTTTATCCTTGCCTTCTGCATATACACAAATTCTGTGCTCATCTTGGATACTTTTGAGCCTGTTAGGTTCTCCTCTGCAGAGCTGAAATAAAGTTTATCTACTTCTCCACACTTTTATCCTTCAGACTTAAACAATTAACAGCACAGTATAAAACAAGCGGATCCATGTACACACCTGAAACTAAGAGTAAAGCAAAGATACTGTTAACCCTAAATGGTATGTTCTTTTATTCCTGGGGTTGTGGGATAGATTTTTGTTTGGGTTTTTTTTTTGTTTTTTTTTTTTTTGTTAACTTTTCTTTATCATAGATATATCAGGTAGACACTAGGACTGCTGAGCTACCTTGAAAATACACTTAAGCTTTCTGAAAAAAAAAATTACTATGTGACATACCTGGTGTATTAATCATCTGCTAGTCTAATGATTGATTACACTGTGGAGTGGGAATTGCTTTCAACCCTCTCCCCCTTGAGATTCTGCCACAAACTTATCATTAGAGTACCTGCATCCTCACACAGGAATAAGTGATACCATCACTGGTTTTAATCTTCCTGTAATTTTGGGAATGTGCTGTATGCCCTCCAATGTGCAAGAAGGACATGTTGTACTCATTAACCTTTCCACACAGAGTGTTTGTTGCATCTAGCAGTCTGACAGAGTCCCAGTCAACTACTGGATAGGACCAAGCAACAAAATGCACGTGTTTGGTGCAGCATATGCTATCAACCAACGACTTGAAAGTCATCTTCCACACTGAGTGAACTTAGAGCAAACAAATTAAAGCTCATGTAGTAAATAAATCATCATGATAATGTCCGCTTGTGTTTGCTAAAGGAATATGGGAAGCCAGGAGAGTAAAACATGAGGATTTTAAGGACTGTCTCAGTGACGAACTATATGAAGTAGACAGATATAAGGAAAATATCTTGTAGTGGTAAATTTTTCATTAGAAGTCAATAGGCTCTGTAAAGCTGTCAAATGTTAACTAGCTTACCTTCTGCTCTTTACAAAAAGGTTAATGGATGCAGCACATTTTCCTGTATGACACTGAAAAACAAAGCATGACAAATGGTTTGCTCTTGTATTTGTTTTGCACTGTTTTCTGATTTTTTTTTTTTGTTTAGGCCTGCTATATGTAAGAGTGGCAAAGATATTAGGGCTGCTTGAAAAGCCTTACCAAAGTACAAAATATGACATATAGCCATTATGAGGGCCTAGAAGACAAGATGTGGCCAGCAGGGAACAATATTAGTTGTGGATGTAGTGCTGAAGGCTCCCGTCTACTGTCCATTCAGCCCTTCTGAACTTGTACAGATCATGTTGTTGCTCTTTTACCTTGTCCATTTATACCAGAGGCTTGCAGCTCTGATAGTCTCTAGCATTTTTTTGCACAAGGAGCACAATGAAGCATTGACTTTTGTTGAGGCTCCTAAGCTCAACTACAATGCAAATCATTATTAATAATTGTATCAGTGTTGTGAGAAAAGTATGTATGAATGTTTAGCATATATCATTTCAATGTAGGTGGGAAGAGAACATTAAAGACTTCAGCAGCCACCTTTTTCCTTAATAACATCAATTCTGTTTACTATGTTAATCCTTTACCAAAGTGTTAGGCTCAAATTCTGCTATCATACACTTACTCGGGGAACATTTTTTGTAACTCCTACCATATTGTTCAGTACAAGCTTTGTCAGATATGAGTAGAACTAAGTTTTTAACACGCAACATCCATTTTTTTTTCTGAACCCTTTATCACTACCATAAATCTGGGAATCCCACCAGACCTATGACTTCTAAGTGACTAATTTTATGGACTGGGTATTAGCTGGTATCTTTTACCAGCTGCACGATCTCATTAAAAAGAGGATTAATTGTTCTACAACACACACCAAATATGCAAGCAACAAGATTGTATTCAAAGAAAAAAAACCCGAGTGTCCAAAGAAACCAGACCAGTAAATGTGTGACGACTATAAAATGCCATCAAATTTTATGAAAAATCACTGACGATCGGTGAGTGAGATCACTCAACCATTTGAGCACCTATCACTTGCCCAAAACATGTAGAAGTACTATTTAATTACAGAACTTATCTCTCACCTGTTGTCTATATGGCAAGTGAGGCACTCCAGTCAAACAAAAATCTTTGTATTTTTTATAGGAATGTCTTTAGAAAAAAATTAATGACCAGTATCTTTAGAAGATCAGAGTAGATCAGGTCTTTCAGGACCTGAAAAGCTTATCAAATTGTTAATTAGGTCACTCATCCTTTGCACCTTTTAATTTTGTGGTTTAAGATGCATATGAACAATGCTTCCAGCTGGAAAACTTGAGAGGTCAGACTCTCAAGTCATCAATAGAAGAATTCATACAAAAAAAAAAGAGTCATTGCTATGCAAAATATTGGTTAGATTGTTTTTTTTTCTCATTTTTCATAGCACAAGAACCTTCATGAGGCACTACGTGGCTGTTTACTCAGACTTTAGAAATCTTTACAATCAGGCTCGATTTTGCAAAAATAAGTCCTGAGGTTATGCAAACTTCAAAAAAATTCTTACAGACAGTATCCTATGTTCCATTAATTTAGTTGCAAGTTTTTATAACAATTTTTAACAGAAACCAGAAACTGCTTGTTAGAAAGGTTTAGAAATTGTGGTTAATAGGAACCTGAATTTGATGGAATACTTGGAAGTGCTGCTTTGTGTCCTTTTCAGGAAACTGAATTTACTAACTCACTAACAGCTTCAATCTTGACTGGGGAAGAACCAACATTTTATATGTCCAAATCATGAAATACCCTGTAAGGTTTAATGAAAGGCAATACCAAAAGAAACTAAATGCTTTGAAGAGTCTTAATGCAGCTATGAATCCACCTGCATCTGAGAAAGATTTTAATAAGCTTTGGCAATGCACTTGTATGTTGGATTTTCTTATTTTCTTAATTCAGGAAGTAGGAATTTCTAAGAGTCTGCTATTATGCTGAATCTATTCTGTGAATAATCCACTGGTTATAGGTAGAAATCATCAAACAATACCAGATGAGAACATTGGAGAAAAGCCATAGGACCATATACTATTAATTGAATTTTCTGTTATTCTTTACCTTAGGAAGAAAATTAGGAGATTCCTCTGCTGGCAAGAAATAAAGCTGGAAGTTGAAACTCGAGAACTGCAGAGACAGAGAAATTGTGATGGAAAGCCTGAAAGTGTTAACACTGGTTATCCCTGGCAAAACCAGGATTAAATTACTAGTACAGGAATGACCGTTCCAATGGCTTTATGCAATACTAGCATGGAAATGAATTCCAAAGAATCTCTAAAATTTATGCATTTCAGACTGTCATTGATACTTTCCATGTTAAGAAAATGTACCACAAGAAACAACTTTCAACAAGCCTATGTATGACAATATGCTAAACTTCAAAGTCCTGAACTAGCATGGAGCCCAACCACCTTGAGCTCCATGGGACACCCTGGGACAACTGCAAAAGCAATTTAATATTTTTTTGCTCAGACAACAGAAATGGAGAGCTCAAACAACTGCCATAAAAGGCACATATAAAATAGAGGTTACAGATACTTATGTGCTTGCTTGTCATTGCCAAGTGCTTTACACAGGCTTAAGCAGTGTTTTTCACTTGCTAAAAGTAGCCACTGCAACACTACAAGCATTTCAGATCCGTTGGTATCTGTTAAGCTTTGTCTGCACCCAAAGCTTGCTATCATATTTCCAGAACCTACCTACATATTTACATTTGTTAAGAAGTGTGCCCATCATGCTAGATTATAATGTGAAAGAAATTATTCTACAGTGTAGTTATACATCCTGGGATAAGAAATTAAATTAAAGAAATTAAAGAAGTTTCTATATACATCTATTGCTTTAAACACTTTAAAAATCACAAATACTAGAACTTGTTGGCATTTCTAGGACTATTCTTCCTTCTTGGTTCAGCCTTCTTGCTTTTGAGTGTCTTTTCCTTGTGTCTCCCCACTGCAGTCCTGCTTTCTGAGAAATGCAGTCATGTTTTCTTCTCCTTCCACCCTATGCCTTTCTTACCTTAGACTAGCCACTTTAACAATTACTCAAGCTATACAGTAGACACAGAATCATAGAACCATAGAACGGTTTGGGTTAGAAAGGACCTTGAAGATCATCTAGTTTCACTCCCCCTGCTGCAAGTAGGGACACCTTCCACTAGACCAGGTTGATCAAAGCCCTGTCCAACCTGGCCGTGAACACTTCCAGGCATGGGGTATCCACAGCTTCCTTGTGCAGCCTGTTCCAGTGTCTCACCACACTCACAGTAAAAATTTTCTTCCTAATAGCTAATCTAAATCTACTGCCTTTGGACTTAAATTAAAAAAAAAAAAAGAGAGAAAAAGAGAAATACAAAATTATCTTTTTGAGTATCTGTACTTCAGGGCCTATTGTGCAGTGAGACTAAAGACACCAATAAGCTTACTTCTCATTCTTCTCATATGATGCAGTTTCTGTGCATTAGATGCTTGCATGCTCTTGAACACTTCTCATTATAAGGGCAGCAAATAAAAGATCAGTAGAAAGGATTTTTTGCAGAAATAGGCATTATCCCAAGAAGCTAGTTTGAGGCTTAGAGTAATATAGGGATAAAATATAAAGGCTGTGACCTTCATTCTTCTTCTCCTTACAACAATCTTCAATTAAATTCTTCTGGCTAAAAAGTTAACAATATCACAACAAAAAGAAAACTGAAAGCGATTATATTTAAGGCAACCCATAGAACAGGTCTCAGGGTTAAATAAAGAATAACAGCTTTCCTTCAAAAGTAAAATTTGTTTTGTTTGGTTTATTCTCAAAAACTTTCAGCATGTACCAGCTCATGAAACCAGCTCGTTAAGCAGCAGAAGCATATTAGAAACAGCGTGACCTGAAGAATAGAACCGTAAAAAGATATAACCTATAGCTAATAGCTATCCTTGTCTGTAGTTTGCTCATCCTGTGTTTTCTAACACATCAAATACTGTTACTGAAATGAATAGCTGAGCACTTAAACTGAAGTAAATGTTGCATTAGGAGAAAGACAAGAACAAAAAGAAAACATGCGAATCTCCATAGAACACAATATAAGGTGTGCCTCTGTTTCAAATAATGTATTTCCTTGTGACTAATTTCCCTAAGTAACATTTTGCAGTTGGGGATATTTTATTATCTTTTTTTCTTTTTCACCCTTATAAAGCAAGACACAATCTAAAAATTACACAGGAGAGACTTCATGTGAGTACAGTCATCCTGTGCAATGTACAAAGGCAAAACAAGGTGCAAACCTGCCTTATGGTAGAACGTAATTTGATGGGTATAGACAGCATGATAAAACCTTTTCTCTTCTACTATTTTACTCTAAAAGCTTAACACTGTTCATCTTTTGAGCAAATTAGGTAAGGCTATTGGGATATTTGAGTGTCATTCAAAACTATATCACTGTTCTGCATGTCTGCCCACTGAGTTTTTCACTTGTGCACTTTTGGCCTTATTTAGAAAAGCAATATCAACTTGAAATTGAGTAATAGCTTTTTACTGCTTTTATTGGTTTGTTGCTTTTGGGGGTTATTGCTTGTTTGTTTGTTTACTTAAATCAAGAACAAAAGCTTCCTGGTTTTATGCAATTGATGAATATAATTATATTTCTTCTGTTATTTTGTTTGGATTTTTTTCTATTGTGAAAAACAAACCTATGGTTCCTTTCTGAAGTTAATATTTCTAAGTTAAAATGTAAATAATTTGAACTTTTTTAACTTTCATCTCGTTAAAATACACAAAACAAGGATAAAAAAAAAATCTCATTGTTTTATCAGATTGATAAAACAGTTAATTGTGATTGCATATAAAACATTAAAAAAGTTTTCTTGCTTCTCTTCAAATCACTCCTGTTTTCACAAATACTATTTGTCCCCACCTAACATCATCATCATCTACTTATTTATTATAGTAATAAGTAATAAAAAAAAAAAAATTAAATTGTTAACCAAAGATTTTGCTTCTCTGCCCCCAAAAGGATTGTAAACTTATAATCTCCATTTTAAATGGAATTTCTGACGAGTCACCATTTGCATGCCATTTCCTATAAGCATGCATTCCTACTTTTCCAGCACTGGCCTGAGCTCACAAAATATAAAAATTAAAAATAAGATTGAGAAAATGAAGTTCTGCCAAACCTATCCTCTGCACATGGGAAATGATGCTCCTCAAAGTAATGAAAAAATGTGGGCTGGTTTTCATGGAAACCATGTATCTGCCTAATTTCAAATTCCCGCTCTGGTGTGTGGTGTCTTAAATAAAAGTCTCCAGATTTTTTCATGTGGAGAAACAAGTACCTCTTTCCCCTTTCTCTCTCCCATCCCAGGAAACATCTGGTGCAAATTTTTGTTGAAATGTTCTGAAAAATGCTCACCCTGAGGTACAGCTCAACAGGAAAACTATTACTGCAGCTCTTAAAGTTCATTGAAGTAATAGGTTATTGAAAACAGTAGCCTAGAAAAGTACAAATCCCACAATGAAGAGAGAAACTTTGTTAACAGTCATTTACAATGACATATTATCCGTATTTGAATTTCTTGGAAAAAATCAGAAGAGTATTCCTCATTGAGAAAATTTTGGTGCTTAGAAGAAAACTAAAACTGGTACCACAAGAAGTTTTTTACTACATGTGCCAAAGCTGATTTCAGTCAAATGTGCTTAAGACTTGTTCTGTAATTAATGACACTCATGACACCAAATCCCTTTGATGAACTCTGTTCTTGTTGTTGTGCTAGCATGACCTTTCTCACCTGAAGAAGCCACAAGAAACTGCAGAGTATGGAAGAGTCTTTTGTCTTAGTTATGAATGAACACTCTACTGGACTATTTCAAGCCATTTCAAGAAAATCTTTCCTTTATTCTTGTCCATCACTCTTATCTCTTCTTAATTTCATATTTTTTATTTCTCATTATTGCCTGGAAACTTTGCTATCTGTATGAATAATTTCAGAGAAGACCTTTTCTTTTGACTGGTTAATATATTCATTTCTAACTTGATTTTAGATCTAAGAACAGTAGTTCCTTTCTAATAAAAAACAAACAAACAAACAAAAAAACCCAAAAACAACAAAAGCAACCCAAAACCAACCAGCTTTGTCTGCCTAGTTCAGCATATCAAGTGGAAAACATTTGGTTCAGTTATTATAACTGATTTATTAAAAAACTCAAATGTACTCAGATAAAACATATCAATTTTCCAGCACATAGACATTGATGTTTCATTGAAATGGAAACTCCTGTTTCCTACAGTCTGATGACATGGTTTACAGGTATTGCATGATGTTATTCAAAAGAATAGTGTTGTTTATATAAGCAGAATCACTGTGTGCAAAATAGTCTCGTATCTTTGTGTGTTTACTGATGCAGTATAAGCCTGCTTACTGCAGGCTACAGTATTTGATCCATGGCTATCAGCATTCAGCTGGCAATTTGATTTAGAAAATATAGCTTGAAAATAGCTTCATTTCACATATATTACTTTCTGACTTCTGCTGTGATTGCTCAGCCAGAGTCCAGCTGTGGAAATGTTAAAACTATTCATCATGCATGAATATTCATCAGATGGAATTCCTATTTTCCTACACATCACTGGGATGTCAGACACAACTGTTAAGTGAGAGGTGTGAATAAACTCTGCAACTCAACTCTCTTAAAAAGTAAAATCCCCCATGCACACACTCAGGCACATCAGGAACCTTGGTGAAATATGCCTGTGCAGTTGAAAGGCAATACCTTCTGGGTCCTCCTAATGCAGATTTATTCAATGTGAAATTTGTCATAGGAGTGGATAAATCTGAAAGAGAATGGTAATCTCAAATAATTACAAAACCACTATTCGGGCTTCCCAGTTCCTGAAAATAGTTCAAAATCATGAAGGCTTTTTAAAAGGAATTATTTATACTTGCTTTCACAGACTAAACTCTTTAGGGACTAAATGACAAATTAAAACATGCTGGGTTTAAATACATGTTGAGAGTGACGCGTAATCAGAGGATCTGGAGCTTCAAATAAGCCAATAAAACACAAAGACTTGTAAAACTGAAGCTAAAACGGCAAAACAGCTTTGCTATAAATGTTCATTGACTTCAGCAGGAATTGGATTTGGGTCCATCCACAAGGAAAGGCATATTATTTCCAAAGCTAATTCTGTAACCTTTACTAATTTCATGCCACATGTCCTGTTGAGTTCAAAAGATGACACAGAGTGAAAACTGTGTATCTTGCATTCTGAATAAGAAAAAAAAAAATGCAGGATGAGGCTTACTGCTTCCAGCTGTGCAGTTCCTGACATTGCATCACGCATGATGTTCCTCAAAGCTGACTCCTGGCACCAGACTCACAGTTGGCATAAGCCAGTGCAACTGTACCGATTTTTCTGGAGCTACAGTATTTGACATTAGCTAAAGATAAGGTCCATTAACTTCCTATTGTCTCTAGAGCATCTGCCCATAGCTTTCCCCTGATACATATTCATATGGTAATGGAGTTAATAAAGAAGTCATTATACTACAACTGAAATATTTCAAAGGTTGTCTAGCACTATTCAACACAAATAAAAATCATTCTGTGGCAGAAGTGCTGTGAACAGCCTACATGCCATTGATATCCTAAACATTTCTCTTATACCTGCTTTGTCTAAGATTTTTCTTTAGGACAAAATTCAACTCCTATTGAATGTTTGTCTGAGGAGAACAACAAAAAAACAAGCAAGCGGACAACCAGATCAAACCTAAAGCATTTTCCTTGTGTTAACTGGAATGAATGAAAGATTACTGCTAAAATTACTAAATTACTGCTTTAACAACTATGGGTTTAACGTAACTCTTTATCACTTATTTTTTTTTTGTTCAGATACATGAATCTGCTATTGGAGGTAAAAAAAATATGTGCCTGGTTCCATTAGCATGAATTTGCAGATTTCACCAAGTTGGGCAGGCTTGAGGATAGGAAGGCTGTACAGATGGACCTGAATAATCTGGATCAATTGGTCTAAGGCCAACTGTGTGAGGTTCAACAAGGCAGCTGGGTCCTGCACTTGGGTTACAGCAACTCCATGCAACACTACAGGCTTGGGGAAGAGTGACTGAAAAGCTGCCTGGCAAAAAAGGACCTGGAAGTATTGTTTGACAGCTGGATGAATATGAGCCAACAGTGTGCCCAGGTGGCCAAGAAAGCCAGCAATATTCTGGCTTGTGTCAGAAATAGTGCGGCCAGCAGGACTAAGGAAGTGATTGCCCTGCTGTACTCATTCCTGATGACACCACACCTCGAATACAGTGTTCAGTTTTGGGCCCCTCTTTGCAAGAAAGACATAGAGGTGCTGGAGTGTGTCCAAAGAAGGACAGCGGATGAAGGACCAAAAGCATAAGTCTTATGAAGAATGGCTGAGGGAACTGGGGTTGAACAACTTGGAGAAAAGGAGGCTGAGGGGAGACCTTATTGCTCTCTACAACTACCTGAAAAGAGGACAGAGCAAGGTGGGTGCTGGTTTCTCAGGTAACAAGTGATAAGGCAAGAGGAAGTGACCTCAATTTGCAAGGGGAGGTTTAGACTGGATCTTTGAAAAAATTCCTTTACTGAAAGAGTTGTCAAGCACTGGAACAGGCTGCCCAGTGAAGTGGTAGAGTCATCACTCCTGGAGGTTTTAAAAGATGTGAAGATATGGCACATGGTTTAGTGGTCAGGGCACTAGAACATGAGGTACATAGTTTAGTAGATAGGGACATGGTTTAGGGTGGACTTGGCAGTGTTAGGTTAATGGTTGAGCTCAAATGATCTTATATGTTTTTTTCCAACCTAAATGATTCTATGATTCCATGGTGATATGATTGTATGGGAAGAGGTTTAAAAGTAAAATACACAACAAAAATCCTAATGTTTTTCAAAAGAATACCAAAACTTAACTTTGGCATCAATTAAAAAAAAAAAAAATCAAGGACCATCTGACTACTAAAGTGTTGTGACATAATTTTTCACAATCACTCCCAATGAACCTGTATCATTTTTTATAAATTATTAAACTGCCACGGGAATCCAGAAGTTCATTTCTGAATTAAATTTGCAAACCATTCATTGTCTGTCTTTCCTTTGATGACTATTGAAAAATCTAAAGTTAAGCAGATGCCACACCAAAGATGTTTTGAGGAGAACCTTGTTTCAGCACATCCAGAGAGTCACATCCGGCATGGACCTGCATTTCTTTTCATGGAAATTATGTGTTTCGGATGTCAAGAGGTTACAAGATCAAAAGACAAAGGGTACCACTAGCTTTTAGCTTGAGATTCCAACACCCAGCTACTGCACAATGAAGAAGTAATTAAGCCCTAATTTACCTCAGCTGTTTTTGGACAAATATAAATATACATGATCAAGTCTAGTGGGGTAAATTTTAGGTGATGTGCATGAATCTCACCTTCATATCCTTAGGGTAAACATTGGCAAGAGAAGAAGGTGCCATTTAGGAAGACTGAGAGGATAGTCATCTGTATATTTAAGAGATGTCACGGAGACAGGACCAGTTTATGTTCATTTTATATTCCTGCCAGTAAATCTACAACAGTCTGGAAGAAAAAAGAAAATGGTGTGGGCTTCAACTTGAATCTGTCACGTAACTTTTTTTAAATGCCAGAGTACGGTGATTTCAAAACCCTTTTTGTCATTTCTACTTGTTCTACCATGTACCAAGTGCCTAGCAATAAAACTGTATGTTAGTGATCCTCTAATTTGCTAGGACATGTGGTGAAATTGGGACCCATGTACTTAGATGCTTTCAGTAAGGGAAGGATACAAGCCTGGCTCACCACGTTTCTAACCTGTGAGCTATGGGCTAAGGTATATGCAGTAATATTGGTTTCTTGTGAACTGAGCCCTAACTAAATTTGGTTCAAACAAATGAACAGTTTGGAGAGGACTGAAAGTGTATCTGGCTAATCTGGGTAAGAAGCTATCAAATAATTGTATATATCAAACAAGCTAAAAAGTGTACACTAAAATAATAACACTGTAGTTTAGGGAGCACCAGTAAGATTTTTGAAAACATAGAAGGCCCATTTCCAAACAAATTTTACTTACAGACAATCATTAATCCTACTGAAAACCAAAAGGACTAAAGCTAGATTGATTTCAGTGGGAGGTAGTAACTTCTTTGAAAACCTCCTTAGGGTACCTGTCCAAATCTTTACACTCCCAACTTAAATGCTTTTAACATTTGGCTGCTAAGTCCCTTTTCAAAATGAAGGCTTAGTCTCTGAAACTACATAGACTTAGATTGTTAAAGATATTTATAATCTTCCAGTGATTTCAGTGGAAATGAGAAATCTAGACACCTTTCAAAATGCTAATAACTATCAAAGCTAAACTTAAAAGCATAGTTAGGTAACAAAAAGGATTTGTAACATCTGAGATTATATAGCATGTTTCCCTGACCATCGTTTTTCCCACTTTGTAATAGAAACAGTATTCTGTTCTAAATTAAGCTGTTCTTTCCTATGTTTTTGTACCAAACATACATACTGTGCTAATGCAGGAAGGACAGAAAGAAATTTTCTAACTGGGAGAAATGTATGGTGAGTCAGAGTAGTAGGCTTTGCCATTTCATCTGACATGTCTAATGGTTCAGAAGCACATTGCAAATCCAACATGCAGTGACTATAATGACTCAGAATCAGCATGCAGTACCACTGCATGACACACTGAGCAGTTCAGAGCAATAGGCTGTGCTGTTGCATTCCAGGGGTTCACACATATAGAGACATTTCTCTCATTTTTTCTTTCCTGTGGGAAAAAATATAAAAAATCCAGAGGGTTGGAAAGAAGGATGGATCAGGGTTTAGTGTCAACGTTCAAGCAGAGTTCCAGGTCATGGTGCACATTTTGCATGTGACCTGATCACTCAAGAGCTGAACTAATTTCTGGAGAATTTGGGATTGCTCGTTTATACTGATTTTGGAAAGATTCCTTTTTAATGTACAATTTCTGCAAAATGCTTTGTGGTTGCCTCAGTTTCTTTTGGAAAATAATATCTAGATTGAATGAAGCACCTTAGAAGATATTTCATTTCTTGGCTTTTAAAATCAATATTTTTCACACTGTCATGAATATTTTTTGTAGAAGCCTTGGCAGCTATTTTTGTTCATTGTAATTGTGGCTATAGGTGAAGATGGAGCACCTTTCTCTCATTATTAAGAGCTTAGTAGCCCTGAGCTAAAGGCTGCAATTCTTCATGTCACCACCGTGGTGGCAAATAAGATTTTCTATTTAGTTTCTAGTAACCTCATTTGTCAAAGAGACTGTATTTCAAGTTTATATAGATTTAAGGCAAACAAAACTGGACAGTTAAATGTTTCTTTTGTCATAAACTGAATTAATTCATTAGCAAAGAATGAAACTAACGGAACATTAACATTGTTGATATGCTGGCTTATTTCAGACTCTGTAAAGAAGGTTTTCTGAAGTTAATATAAAAGCTAAATCATCTTTTTATTACAGTTTTAGCATGCTGTCAGAACACTCTCATACACTGACATGAGTTTCATCCAAAATTATGCTTATATTTTTCTCTGTGGAGTTTTTTTCCCTTTCTTCACATTTTTATGCTTTTAATTGTGTCTCTGTGTGTATGTGTGTGTGCTTGTACCCAACAATCAGGACTGTGGACCACATGAAATCTGGCACAGATGCTTAAAACACTTTAACAGAAGAGTTCTTTTGAAAAGAGAGATCTGTTCTCAAGGTTTTCTTGTGGGATTTTTGTGGGTTGTTTTGTTGGTTTTCTGTTTTCTTATTATTCCCCATTTTTTTCCCAGTAGCAGTTGAGATAGAAGAGGTCATGTTAACAGATAAGAAATGCTAACTCCCTCTCAATCTTCATATGACATGTCTTCTTTGCTCAGTGACTACCCCTCACTTCAATGGATAGTGCACTCTAAGGGGCTCTGGCTAAAGCTTCTAATCAATTCAAGTGCAGAAATCTGACTGAGGCACTTTCGTACACACTATCTTAGCCAATGCTATTTTCCAGCTGCTTAAGATTATTTCGGCTGAAATCCTAAACTGCTGGTCTTAGCTGCAAGTTGGTGATTTGATGGAATTTAAAATTCAGTGAAAGTATGAAATTGCAAATTACCCACAAAATGAAATTAGCATAGCCTGCATATCATACAGTGTACTGTGCTTTCTTTCCCCCTTCTCTCACATCTGTTTCTCCTCTTTTAGGATTCTTGAGAAGCATTGGCATACTTGGGGTAAGGCAGCACTTTTCACATCACAAAGCAAACACTTTGGGGTTCCCAGAGGCTACCATAGATTTGGCATAATGGAAAAGGACATGAGATTATACTTTGTTTTTTTTCTATGATGCTCCTGTTGAGTGCAAACAGTGAAAAAGGATCCAGAATTTATAATGGAGTTTACAGTTCTGAATAAAACCGTATCAAGTCCCATCACAGAAAAGGCTACAGTAAGAACTATTTCTTACATTACATCAGAGTGGGGAAATCCATGACGTTTGATGTTCTTTTGAACACTTTCTGGCTGTGCTTTGTAGACAAGGGTTTTCATCAATTTCAAGCTTATTCTTCCTTTTCCTGACCATACAGCTTTCAGTCTTTCAACACATTCATTGATTCAAATTCAGACAACAAAAAAACAAACCAAAAAAACTTTTAGTTTGTGTAGATCTTCTTAATTCCTCATTATCTTGAAGAAAAAAAGTGAAAATAAAACTTTGAGAGGTGATGTTTGCATTGTATGTTTAATAGTTCTGCATATTTATTGAAAAATATTTCCGAAGTGTCACATGATAGACTGATGTTTTTTTGTACTTTCATTTTTGTTTCTTCTCAAGAACTGAAGCATTAATAACCAGACTTAAAAATCCATTCTGTCACTTACTAAGCATTTGCAAAATTATTAGATTTCTGTAATAGAATATTTGATTTTGGTCATTATTGTTAAAAATAGTATTTTATGGGCAACAATAGTCTGAAAAATGAGTCTCAGATGAAGAAAGCATTTTGTTTCAGGGTTTGAATTCTGATTCAAAACATGTATCTAACTTTATATCAATTCTGTAAGGCTGTTTGATGTGACAAGGTTAACGTTTTTTTCCTGTTGCATGAAAAACATGTAAACATATAAAATGCATAATAAAATAAAAGAAGCAAATAAATTTTTTTACATATCTTTAACAATCCATTTTTTAAATATTTTTGAAACCTGAACAAGTGCTCTGGCTATTTTCTTGTAGCAAAAGTTGCTGCTATTCTAGAATATCAGTAAAATATTCCTTTTTTCCACTACTCCATTTCTAACTTTCTATCAGATTGTTTACAAACTCAGATACTTTAAAGCCAAGAATAATCTCTTGTGGGCATCAAAAATCTCACCTAAACTCATTTTGTTATTACAAAAATGTATGAAGAAATGTGCTCCAGTCAAAACAAAATAAACATTGATTTATCAATAGATGTTTTTTTATTTATACATATTATAGTTATTATTTTGATTTGGTTACTAAGGTTACATTCCTACAAAGATATTCACAGTGGCCACCTGTATTTCATGTGAAATTTCACAGATTTAATCAGTTCTGTGTGTGCTGAAGAGCCATTATTACTATTTTTATCAATAGTAGAAATAGATGGACTGTGCCTTAGAAAGTACCTTTTTATAGACAAAAAGAATATGTACTCAGTTTCCATAACTTTTAACCAATGGAAGAATTAATCTGGTCATATTCATACCCTTTTCTTTTCATGGCTTAAAAATCTTTCTGAGAATCAAATGTTCTAGGCTTGTTCTCTGCTAGCTGACTGAATAACAGATTTTCCCCAGTGTTTGCTGGGCACATCTTCCTTTCCTAAGCCCCATGATGCCCAAGTATAGAGGAGAGCATGCAGCTGGCAGGGAGGCAGACCTTACCACCTTTCAGGGGTTTGCACAGCAGAGTGCTAAGACCTGGCACCTCTTATGCCACTCACAAAAGTTTCATTCACTGTGGATAAGGAAATCATTGTTTTCACTACTGGACATGGATAAAAGCATAAATTTCAAAGAGAAAACAAACAGTAGATAGGATAACCAAATACGTTCCTAACTTTTATTAAAGCAGTAATAATATTCTCTCCCAGATTTAGTTTCTTGGTTATCTCTTACTTCTCTTCAGATTAAAAACTTGACTCTCTAATCATTAAGATACACTTTCATTGTGAAAGCAGCTGGCTCCACATCTGACAATGCTACCAGCTCTTTCTTGTCTGCAGGCATTACCCTGCTGCTTCATCAGATTTGGTGGGAGAAGCATTTGTACAGCCACACCTTAGAAAAGGTCACAAGTACTGCCTAGTATTTTTCATTGGCAGTCAAATAATATATTTTCTGACAGAAATGCAGATTTTTCCTGCTATCAAGTAAGGAGAGGGATCCTTATATGGTATATAATTTTTAAATTCAACAAAATCCTTCAGCACAGTCATATGCTTATAAATATCAATGTTCCCAATTTTTTTTTTTTAAAGTATTGGCTAAGTATTGTCCAATCTATTTCAGGTGACATGACACACACAGCTGAAATTAGATGAGTGTTGAAGTTCACTAAATTATGTTTCATTTTCTGAATTTTCTTCATGATGCAACATCAACATGAAATATGTATTTTGATTAGAGAATTTAACAGTGGCTATGAGTATTCTACTCACTCTGATCCAGAATACTAAACCACCATTAGCTACAAATCTTTTGAACATTTAGCTGTTCACAAAGACAGAGGAAAATTATATTGTTATAGTTGTTTTTAAAATCGTTTTGTCACCACAGTATTCTGCATATTCTAACAGTCTATTTTTTGTGAGCTGTATTAGAGTTACAACAGCTCTGGGAGCTTTCTTGATAAATTCTCAATGGTTGGTTCCATTAAGCAAAGATTGGTTTGCTTGAATGGAAATGAACCAACAATGGGTTCAATGTGTTTTATATGTATTCTTGGTTGGAAATATGTTATTATTACAATGTGTCATTTGTACTATTTGAAAGAGTAGATCAGTTATCTAGTCTGCATATTGAATAATTCAAAGAAGTGTTCTCTATTAAATATTTAATCTATTTAAAATTTTACAGTCCCAATATGTATCAGTTAAATGCATACATTTATGGAAGCCCAAATTTATTAAACCAAATTAAATATTGAATCAAATTTAATAATTAAACTAAATTACTTAGTGAATCAATTCAACACATAACTTCAATTTCTGTCATCATACTCAAATAACAGGAATAAATATTGAATGGGTTAAAAGTAACTATACTTATCTGATGCTAGAAATATTTCTTCTAAACTCATAAATTAAGAGGTCTGTGCTTGTGAATATGAACACACACATACTTCATTCTTCTTTGATCTTCTTAAACTAGAGAAGATAAAATGTCTGCCACTATGTCATGGTTTGAGCCGTAGCAGTCATTTTTTCTCCTTCTTGTAGCTGGTGTAGTGCTGTGTTTTGACTTCTGGGCTGGGAACAGTTGCTTGATAGTGAGCATGTTTTGAGGGTGTTTTTGTTCAAGGCCTTTTCTGAGCACGTGCTCTGCCGGGGAGGAGGGGAGCCCGGGAGGAAGGAGAGACAGGACACCTGACCCAGGCTAACCAATGAGGTATTCCATACCATAGCACGTGATGCCCAGGATGCAACTGGGGGAGAGAGAGCTGGAAGGGTGGAGCTCTGGGGGGAAATGGAGGAGGGAGCACGCGGTGCTCGGCTGGGCAGGGTGGAGTGAGTTATGGGTCGGTTGCTGGTGGGGTGTTGTATTCTTTTTGCTTGTTGCTTGCTGTACCGTTATTATTTGTAGTAGTAATGGCAGTAGTGATTTGTGTTGTGCCTTAGCAATTAAACCGTTCTTATCTCAATCCATGGGGGCTACATTCTTTGGATTCTCCTTCCTAACTCTCTGGGAGTTGGGGGAGCAAGGGGGGGAGTGAGTGAGAGTACTGTGAGGATCTGGTTTAAACCACGACACACTACATAGGCAAAAAAACCCCAACACATTAAGAACAGAATGTGATGTATATACATTTAGGTTTTAGAAACTTATTAATGAATTATCTAAACTTAATTTAGTAATAAAGGACTTGTTAGAAGTGTCCTTTTTCAAGTTCCTCTTCCATTTTTTATTTCCAGCCTGAGCTGTAGACCACTTTACATAAACCAAAACATTATTGATTATATTAATCTATTGCTATTGATGATATTTTATTATTTCTTTGGATTTGGTTAAAGGCAGCACAGAAAAACTTATATACTTACTATCAATCACAGCCCTTATGCATCTGGACATCATTCAGCAAAAATGCACTGTGATGTGCTGTAATCGAAAAAAGTAACCATCTGAACTGAGTACCTGTAAGCCTAGTAGTTTGGTGTATGACACTACTTTCATATAAAAATATTTCTCCATCTTCTGTATGGAATATGTCTTTCTAGTTCAAATTGCAGTTCAGCAAGAAATTGACCTTTTACTATTTGCAAGCAGTGACATTTATGTGCATATGACAAGTATAAGAATCAGTTGCTTCACCGAAATACAGGATCAGTCAAAACCAGAAGTGGACAGCCATACAGATCACTAGTACTTGGACTTTAATAGATAAAGGCAAACTGACTTGTATAAATCATCATTTAGACAACAATGCAAAATACTTTACTCAAGTATAACAAAAAAAAAAACCACCACAGAATAAACAGCATCACAGGGAAGAAAAATGGATAAAATTGAGCTAGAATTGAACTAACTGTGCAGAAGGAATATGTAAGAAAATTAATACTGTTATCATACCTCTGCAGCAAAAAGGTAAGAGAGAACAGAATAAAAGAAATAGAACTTTCTTGCTTCAATGAGCAACTGCTAAACCAAAGTAATATATGGAAATCAATGTGGAAAGAAAAGATTGGGTTTGGCATCACTAAGTTTAATGACCAAACAGCATAGAATTCTCCAAAGACAGGAAATTCTTACAAGTATATTCATGGCCCATATTCTTCTAAGAGCTATGCACAGGGAAGTTCTATGTGTACTATATTTCCTGAAGCTGATATTTTGCAGCTTTTCTGCAGCAAGAAAAAACAAAGAAGAAAGTGCTTGAGAAAAGACCTGTAGCCTAGCAATTGACCATATTTCTTTAAAATAAGCTGATTGGTCTATATTAGTAGTGAGAAAAGAAAGAAGACAATCAGCAATTTGGGAACTGGGACATTCCCTAGAACTTTAGTTTGGTTTAGTTTTGGAATGCCAAAGGACAATTTTATTCATTAAGAGTGCATGTTCTGAAAAAAAAAATCCATAAAACAAATTGTTCCAGTTATTATCTATAGTTTATATTAATTTAAAGGTTTTCTTACCTTCCCTTCTTGTACTCTCTGATCATTTTAGTTTCATTAGACAGATTATAAATTTCTTATATCAATTTAATTAAGAAAGGAGGAAATGCTTCCTTAGTCTTGGTGTATGCCCTATCTGCATCTCAGCTGCACACTGGAGCTATATATGACCCTTTGACTCACAGTCCATCAAAAGAAAAACTGAGCAAGCAGCTTACTTGTGGCTCCCTTTAAGAGATTTTCAGTTGGTGGAAGAGGGTCCAAGGAATAAAACAGCATGCCCTGGAAAGCAAAAAAGCAACTGTGCACAGCAACTTTTCAAAAAGTATGTAATACAACTTCTTTCAACTCTGTCGTTTTCTGAATGTAATGTATCAGAAATGCACATCTGCAGGCTTCAGCAAATATTTGCATTTAATATCTGAAGTCCACAAGTGAAACCAAATCAGCATAATTCTGTAATGTGCTACCCTCAGTGCATCTTAATCTCTCTTTCCTCTTAAGCTGTGCAAACCAGGAGGAAGAGACAACCATTATTATTATTTTTTTTGTAAATAAAGTTACAGTACAACAACACATCTGCCCATATTTCTCACTTTAGATTTTGAAAACAAACCAACTTTCTCTACATATTTTACTAGCGATGCAACAGGACAAGAAAAAAAACTCATTTTTTTTACTGGTATACTCTTTTTATTCATACTTTCAGACTCTGACAATATAAATGATTTGTACACCTAAGTCACAGTCTAGTAGAATTTTTAACAGTTTTTGAATGTTGTGAGTGCCTCCATCTCACATAACTCTGAGCTTCTGAAGAGTTCAAGTTGAAGGAGGATTTTTTTTTCTGCACGTAACTTGCAGGTATTTGATGAGCTTCACACTTGCATTTTAAAATAAATCTTTAAATACTGTGTAGAAGCAGCAGAATTTTGAGTTGTCAGATTTGAAAAGTAGAACAAGCCCAAATGCTAGACAGAACCATAAAATAACAGCAGTAGCCCTTAAAATACCAGTTCTTCCCATCCTTTCTCTTTGCATTTTAATGCGGCAACACACAGATTTCAAAATGTACAAAATTTGGTGTGCTGTTGCATCATGTCAATTTTGCTCAGAAGTAAGATCATGCTAGGACTCTGCCTCTTTTCAATCCCTTCCCTTCCTTGGGAACTTCTCCTCCTGCTCAAGTCTAAGGTGGCATAAAAGGAATGTTATCAAAGGATTCGAGCATCTCATCTTGCATAGCTTGGTCTCCGTAGTTTACTCAGGAATGTAAGTAGATTCAGACTTCTTTTTCTTCCTCCATATGGGCTGTGCACTACAATCAAGTCCCTGTAGAACTGAGAAAACAGCATGTGCAGCTCAAATCAGAGGAATTCAAATGGGTAAAATGCCAGAATCAGAACACTGAAAAGCATATATGTATTTCATGTACATATATTGTTTTAAAAGTGAGTGAATGTAGATATGTGTGTGCAGTCCTTTACTGGAATGGATGAGAGTTGAAAATGAAAATACCGTAACATGAAATTGTATTTCAGTACATTGTTTTCACAGTGATAGGGAAATAAACAGTGAAAATATTAAAATTACCAAAAATCAGCTCCCCTTCCAAAGACCTGAATTTCCCAGTATTGCCTGACTTTAGAAGATTTGCCTTAATCACACAAGAAGATGGGATGTAAAAATATGTATTAGTGGGATCCTGCAGACCTACACTAGCTGCTGAACTCACAATACTACATCTTTGTGATGGCAGGTGTTAAGCTTCATTAGAACAAGTCCCTTTTATTTCCTCTGTGTCATTCTTTCCTCTTTCCACTAAAGCCAGCGCTTTCTTACTTCCCTTGTCTAGACTGTACAGTTGGGTGTTCAAGCCAATTAACAGCATTTAATTTTGAAAAAGCAATTGGGAGGATGATTATCAAAGGTTATCTGAGAAAAGAAACATTATGAAATAGATTTCTGCCAACTCCTAAGCTTGTTTGCAGGTGCATAGGGACATGAATAGCTCCCTCATGCAGACCTCAGCACTGTTCTGAGCTGTTGCTGACTCCTTCTATCTCTGACACTTCTTGAGTGTGTGAGATGTTTAAGAAGAGGCTGGCTGGAAGAAAGGTAGTAAGAACAGCTCCATCTTTTATCTTTGCATCTGCCACATTGCTGAGGAGAGAAGTATACTCCACTTAGCTGAAGAGAGATGGACTAATTTACTAGTGTGTTCTTTTTATCTTTTGGGTGGCAGTGAGTGCATGACTCACATTTGACTATTTTAATTCTGACAGCTATCAGATACTATCAACCTTTACTAGAACTGGTATTCATTTCTCTACTTCTCAGGTTTAAGCCAACTCTGGAAGTCAGATTTAGAGTCTGATTAAGACACCTACCTGCAGATTAAGTTAGCTGCTAGCTGTAGTGCAACATGTTTTAGGTCACAATATAGTCAGTGGAGATAAAATCAGTACAGAAAGTAGAGATAAAAGAGCAATTCAGTGCATCCTAAAGTAAAATCAAATACTTCCTTTATGACGGTACTTAGCTGTCTAAACATAAGTTTCTACTGTGACTTTAAATGCTTTGAGTTTCCCCAATTGTTTGAGAAGCCCTAGAACATCTAAAACACATGTAAAAGTCTGGAGATTTAACAAAGACTTGTGGAAGATCTGTTCTTTTCAGGCCAGGTAGGAAATCCCAAACGTCCAGAAGGCAGTAGATGCCTATGTGCAGACTACTAAATCAAGATCTCACTCACATGTGTATATCTGCGTACTGACTCCTCAGTTCAAATGCCTTAGACTCCCATCCATTGGCTGCTTCAATGAATTAAAAGACTTAGAGATTGAAGGTCACATTATTTAACCTTCAAAGTCTAGTCCGTGTTTTATGTCACAGCCTATGCCCTAAAATCTGCATGAGATTAAGTAGTAGTTTGCCATTTATAATCCAAAAGTCTCTCCATTACAAAGAAATTCTGTTGATCTGACTTCATTACCAATCACTCTTAGTAGACAAAATTAGTTCCTTTGGCGGGGTCCCAGAAAAGAGGTACTGCTCATTATGTGCTTCCTACCTCAACCAAAGAGTACTGCTTAGTTTGCTGGTTTCTTTTGCAGTCTTACTGTGAGACCACAATGTAATCTCAGTCAAGTGAAGAAAGGGGTTTAGAAAAATTATCACTGTCCTCATAAACAGCTGTTGATTGTCCATCATCCTGAAAACATTACATCTTTCCCAGGCTTGCTAGACAAGTCTTCCCAATCATTGTAAGGTGATCAACTTAAGAAATTGAAACTTATTAAATTATATTTTTCTTGTAATTATCTTCCTTTTTGTTTCGAGCCAGTGATAGGAAGAAGAAAATGCATCTTTCAGAGTTCAAACTTGTATTTGTGCTGCGGCATACCGAAAGGGAGGATACTTACAGTACTTACAATTTCAAAAGTTTGAACTTGATGTTCCAACCAAATGAGAGGAATTTCTGCAGTACTAAAAGCCCACAGACTGAGGAGTCATGCTTGTGACCCACAGAAACACCACTGTAACATATGGCTTCACTGAACTTGGTCATGTGTGGAAAACCAAATTAAATTATTACATGAAATGCATATATTTTCAACCTTCATGAAGTTTATTTCAATTACAGGTGATTTGAGGGGTTATTTCATAAAACCACTCAAATTACAAAGGATAAACTAATCCAAGCGTCTCTCAGAAAGGCTGAGAGAAGTTTGTTCAGAAAAAGACAGTAAGTTTGTGAAATATATCCAAGGGACAGACACCCCAATCAGCTCTTGGGAATTACCTCAAAAGGCAATCTACTTCCATGCTATTTGGGGTTTGTTGTTTTGTGAGGTTTTTTATTGTGGGTTTTGATTGTTTGTTTTTTTTTTTCTTTGGATGCAGAGAAGGGTGTTTTTGTTTTTTGTTTTGGGTTTCGGGTTTCTTTGTTTTGTTGGGGGGTTTTTGTTTGTTTTGTTGTTTGGCTTTTTCTCCTCCCAAAAAACAGCTGCTGGGAAAGGGAGTCTGTGAACAGGGAACAGATAGGAGCGATGTTTTGGAATGTCTGTGTTGGTTGAAAACAAACACAGATTATATTATATGCAGAGATGTGGAGATTCTTGTCTCCCCGGAACATGTGCTGTCATGGCAAAAGGTCAGAGCTCATGCTGCTGTGCCCTGCTGCCAGCAAGACCATACACCAGCCCTGGGTACTCAAGAGCTACTCTGTGACAACACCACCCACAGCACCTGGGAAGGTGGTTTCTGATGCTTTCTCCAGGACTAACATGGAGCAGAAAACACCTTAGAAAATCTGGTACACTTTAAAGATACTTTCAAGTATCAAACAGGCTCCCAGGTTCTCATGTTCATTCTAGATAATAATTTGTTGTGTTGCCATAATTTTCATTTTCCTGCTCTCTCAGAAATAATTAGATACTTTCACCAGAAACAGGTGCTAGCCATCTACTGATTTAATTTTCACAAAATTGGTTGCTGTTCTCTCTTCCTCTGCTGAGCTGCTGTACATAGACAGGAAAAAAAAAGAGAGATAAATCTACAGTTCTCAGTCTTGAGGATGGGGCTGTACCCTGATGCCCTCTCAAGGAAATTGTCTGAGAACAAGTAATCCTAGAAAATAAAGACACTGTCATCCAACTTCCATGCAACTCACAGAGGGCCCCAGGTTGCTACTGGAGTGATAAGGCCAGGTAAAAGGATCAAGCTTAGTCTCACCTTTAAACCAGCATACTTATATATCTTAGTCATTGTCCTGGGTTCAGCAGTAGCAGTCATTTTTTCTCCTTCTTGGTAGCTGGTGCAGTGCTGTGTTTTGACTTTCGGGCTGAGAATGGTTGCTGATAGCAAGCATGTTTTGAGTTAATGCTCAAATGTTTGGTTTGTCCAAGGCTTTTTTCGGAGCCTCATGCTCTGCCAGGGAGGAGGGGAGGCCGGGAGGAAAGAGAGACAGGACACCTGACCCAGGCTAGGCAAAGAGGTATTCCATACCATAGCACGTCATACCCAGGATGTAACTGGGAGAGACCTAGAAGGGCTGGGACTCTGGGGGTTGGTGGAGGTATTGGTTGGTGCTCGGTTGGTAGGGTGGGGTGAATTATGGGTTGATGGCTGGTGAGATATTGTATTCTCTTCACTTGGTATTTGCTTTATCATTATTATTTGTAGTAGTAGTAACAGTAGTGATTTGTGTTATACCTTAGTTATTAATCTGTTCTTATCTCAATCCGTGGGGGCTACATTCTTTGGATTCTCCCTCCTAACTCTCTTGGAGTTGGGGGAGCAAGGGGGGAGTGAGTGAATGAGCTATGCGGATTGGGATTAAACCATGACAGTCATACATCAGATTGAGCCACTGACAAATGCAGGAGTAGCTTTTTTTATTAATAGAAAAAAAAAAAAGGAAGCTGAGGTTTTGTGTCTTTTTTAGCTACATTTAAAGCAATATTGAATACTATATAATAGTATTTAAAGCATTTGTCCAGGAAGCTGAAGAGATTAATTACATTCCCTCCCAGCTTCAGAAGCTCAGATGCACAGCTCTTTGTCATGAAAAATTGAAATGCACTTCACAGAGAATGACCTGGAAATTTCTTTTTTAGTTTAGTGTGAAATACTCAAGTTTCATCATACAGAATCTTAAATTACAGAAAGGAATAAAATGGCTATGCATGTAGAGGATAATAGAGAGTGCTGTATGTTCCGTAGGCAACAAAGACTTTCTCATGCATCTCCATTTGTAAGCATTACTTCATTAAAACCTTTGTCTCCAAGACAGACATTCATCTTATTTAACTTTAGCCTTATAAATATTGTCTACTATGTGTAGCCAATCAGAGGGCCTGGCATTTCCAAAGTATGATTAATCTGCTTAATGATTCTGTAGGTGGCTGTTTCTTCCTTTTGACTACATAGTTCAAAACCTTGGCCATGCAGGGATGGGATTCGGTGGCTTAAAAAAAAAAAAAAAAAAAAAGAAGGCACACAGTGATTGTCACTTATTGAAGTACTGCAGAAAGATATTATACAGGATGTAGGACAGACAGCTGTGAATGGATGCCCACTAGAAAAGCCCACTAGAGCCATTTCTAATTTCAAGACAGCTAAAGATGAATGAGTCACATTCATTTAAAGATCTAAATCAGCTTCCCAACTGTATACCAACAGTAAGCTAACTTTACTCAGCTATAGCAGAATCAGCAAGGCAACAGGTCTAAAAAATTGTGCTGTCTTCCAAATACAGTGTTTAATGGAAATTTACTTTAAAACCATAAGTTTGAAGATGTCTTACCTTTCCAGCTTCCCACACTGGTTTTGTAGCCTGATTTGCCCTTAAATTCATGGAGGAAGCAGGCAGGACTGTACTCTAACTCACCATGCAATATGTGCTCTCCAAATCTAGTAACACACAAGCAATACAAAGAGCTGTGCAGAAATTCAGGCTATTGAGACCATTGACTTTCTGGTTCTAGCTTACATAATAGCATTTCTAACATTTCCATATGCATGCTTTGTATGAGGAGTAGCATTCATTTTGTAGTGACATTGTTTAGTTATCTAAAGCAAAAATCAATTAATTTCATTTTCTAATAATGACCATTGCACTAGAAGAGCTTCTGCTATGTAAGATCTGCTACTGAACCTCAAGTGGCAATTTAGAGATAAGTATAAGCAGCCAGAAATCATTCTACAAGTCTCAAATGTGATTCTGAATATGGAAGTGCTTTCCTTCAATGTGACCACTTCACCCTCTTATCTGTGCTACTATTCATACTCTGATCTTTAGCCATGTGCTTGACTTTTCCTTTTACTAAGAACTGATTAATCCATCTACGTGCTGCTGGATTTTTAGCCATGAACTCCAAGTAGTAAACTTCATTGCTTACCCACTAAAATTTCAAATAAGATGTGCACCTTTAAAAAAAAAAAAAAACAAAGCACAAAACCAAAAAACAAATAAACAAAACAAACCAAACAAAAAAAAAGCCCCAAACAACTAAGGCATATTTATTCCAGATATCTTTTAAAAGCCTAATCAATGAAATTGTAGTACATAGTGTATCTACAGTTTGCAATGCAGGAGTAAAAGTACCCCCACAGATATGTAGCATATAGAATACAAACAATAAACATGCAAAACCTATAAAAGACTATAGTGAAATGGTAGTGTAATGCTAAGTAGCAGCTAACAGTAAGTAAAACAAAAAATAGTCATAGTAGTAGAAATCACATTTTTAAAGGTCAAAGTTTTCTTTGAGACTAATTCACAGCCATATCCTTCAGCCTTTTCTCATCTAAGAACTCACGAACTCCTGTTGGGAATACACCTTAATCAAGACTAAACAGTACTGCTCTAATATTTGGAAATTATCACAGACAAATCCTGTAGACATAATTGGTCTTCATAAGACAAGTGGATAGGCATTCAAGTCCTTATCAGAACTGATTTTCTACAGTTCTATGAATTCAGCTATTAAAAAGACTAGGTTTTGCCAATTAACTGGAAATACAGTGGTTTCCAATATTCTGATACAAATCTAGTGTTAAGCAGGACTAAAAAGTCTAAGTTTCTAAGGGTCAAGAGTCTGCACACATTTACTTGCCAATAAGTAGCAGGATGGCACAATAGATACGATAAGATGTGACAAGTCATAAGGCTAGAAACCAGGAATGTGTCGCACTCTTTTGTCATGTATGCGTTTCAGACATCCTCATCACATTTATATGAACCAGAATTGAGACACTAAAGACAAGGTTTTCTTTACGCTTTTTTCTTTCTGTATTCTAAGCTTCTTCAGTTTAAATTGCCTCTGACAAATAGTAAATTTTGAAAATATTTTTAAGAAGGAAGCTAAAAGAATATGCAATTATATACCCCAAATTGACTTGTGATAGCAAATTTCAAGAATATGAGTGTTCTGGTAATATATTTCCCTTAATAATTTATCTGGTATTCCAGTATTCACTTTCAACAGTAGAGATCACTAGTGAGACATTAAAGATTATTGTGTGGACTATTTTGCCATGAGATGCTCCTGCAATAAAGCAAATTTAAGAGGAATAAGTCTGGTTCAGAATCCAATTGAAGAACCTTAGAAATGTGCCCTCTGGCAAGTATCATCAGGCCTCAGGTGATGTAGGCCCCCAAATGCATCTGAATACCCTTTGTAACCACATTGCTAGAACGTTCAGTATCCTTGTGAATTTATAACCAACTAAGTCTTTGTGACAATTACATAGTCTTATTTAATTAAACAAGAGAAAATTGCATGAAACGCCTTCAGTTTTTTTTCTTTAATTGTCTCAAAAATACCCAGAATAGTTCTTAGAATTGAACCAGGTTTCTGAACAGACATATGGTCATAACAGAAGTCATTCTAGTCAGAAAAGCCCTAAGCTAAAGCCAAAATAATTTGATCATTTTTAAATCACTGTCACTTGAATTGTTTTCTCAATATGGCTTAATTATGATTCAACAGAATGTCAAGCTTCTGGGAAAAGACCTTCATTAAAAGGTACTTCCTGGGAAAACCAGGAAATCGAGAGCTCTCAGCTAGCATTGCACTTCATTATTCATGTATAATTCTTCTATACCACTGAACATCTGCTAATAAATTTGATTCAGGTTTTCATGATGGGTTTTACCCTCATCATTCAATCTCTGCATGAGCTTTGTATCTGATGAGAATTGATGTTTTTTACTTATTGCTGAGAACTCTTATCCTATTAAGAATTTAGCCCATAAAGTCATCAGGTATATTAAAGATGTTTATAAAGAGCCCTCCCTCCCCCAATTTGAAAATAAAATAATCATCCTGATTTACAAGAGAATTTCTGTAGATCCCCTGGAAGCTAACTGACAGATGGTCACCTTGGCAGCTTGCTACGGTAGTGTGACCAAACATTTATTTTTTTGATGCAGAAGATGATCAAGAGCATCAGAAGCTATTACTTCTAACTCCGAGTTTTGTCAATCTTCTTTTCCTTTGTGCCTCCACATTTATAGATAAGCTTATATCCAGATGAAATATGAAAGTTTCTTTGAACTTTGACAGATCTGTCATACTGATTTGGAGTATGACTTTGTTACATGTGATATACTTATTTTCCATGTGGTTAGGCCATGGAACTAAGGATTCAGGTTTCCTAAGTCCATTCTGAGATATCCCACTGAGTCACTCTCTGGCCTTTAAGAATTCACTAAGATCAAGCTTATCAGAAATATTTACCAATGTTTCTATTTAAGCCAAGCATCTATTTGTGCCAACCTTCATATGGATCTCTTCTTTACATGCAGCTATCTTAATGCAATAAGACTACCTTAGTTTGTACAGTTATATGACATGACACTTTTAAATCTCTCAGAAATGCTTAGTAGAAAGGTCTGAGTATAAAATCAGACTTCCAGGACTATACACAATAAAAGGGTCTATTAATAAACCAGAAGTAGTGAACCAACAGCAAATGTTAAGTTTGCCTGCAAATATTCATGGTACAGAGGATCTGCACATGTAGGAAAGGCATGCAGTGGCAAATGAATTCTGCTTGCCCAAAAGTGCATCAGGAATGGTTAGGTAAGGGTATTATTGTTGTGACTCAAGTGGTCATACACCAATTGGCAACTCACCCAGCAGGGAAATTCCTAGCCAGGAAGAGAGGGGAAGTTTTCATTCCCTTTGCAGCTTCTCTTCCCTTTCCCCAAGGGAAACAATTGTGCCAGAATTGCAGACAGACCTTTACTTTCATCCTGAACAATTTACTTCATGGATCCTGTAGCTTTCATTGTAAAACTTCAACCAAAAACCCGAATATATTACATTAAATAATCATGTAATGTTGCGGCTGCAGTACTTACTTGTGTCATGAAGCAGGAAATGCTCATTATTGGCCTGCACCACTGTCACAAATTTTATTATCTGAAGTAATGCTGAAAAGGTAATGCATGAATTGCAGTTAGCATATTTCAGGGTTTATTACATTTCTCTATTTTCATCTTCAGCTGTTCAGGCTTTCTTTTGCAAAGCTCTTTTATTCTCTTTTTAGATTACTTTGCAAAACTTGTATTTTTGAAACACACACAAAGGAATTAAATTGTATTGGTGATGATTCTATCCCCTACTGTCCCTGAAGCAGGCCATTCAGCCATCATGTCCAGTATGCATCTCTACATACACATTTTTTTTCCCTTAGCTTCATGTTGCAACAGTTATTAAATTATATTTCCCCTTGCAATTATATTGCTACAGCAATATTAAGCTCATTTGATTGGATTGCTTGACCCCTAAAGGCTCTACTCTTCAAAATTACTACTAGGAGAAAAGTTCTGCAATCATTTGAGATTTTTCACCACTGCTGATTTTCCATTTAATTCTATATTTGAGATCAAATTACATTTTCCTTCATAGTAACTAGCCAGATCAGAAATTAGGATAGCAGAGTAGATTAATTTATTTCTGCATCTATTTGTACTTCATAGTGACCACAACAGCCCCACTGATCCTAGAGTCAGCTTTTACATGCAGACTGCAAGTACTAGAAGATCTTTTGCATAACATGAGCATTGTTGCAGATACAGCATAAGAGGTTTGGATATAGTCTTTTCATGAGATTTCTTCATATATCATTTAAACTATTTCACTTTCAATACCATGTGCAGAAGTTCTTTCTGGTGCATGAATATTTCATACTGGTTTAATATTCTGTAAAATAAGCATCAAGTTAATTAACCATCTCACATTCAATGTTAGCTTCATCAGTTTTTACAATTAGAGGGTGTCTACAGAGCTTACTCATCTATATTTTATTTTATAATATCTGGGACAATTCACAAGGTTTCATACTTGGACTTCATCAAATGAAACTGCATCTAGAAGGATGGATCTCTGGACTTCATCAAATGAAACTGCATCTAGAAGGACGGATCTCTGCTGGGCTTGATTTCCTACTGCCTTACTCTTATAGGCAATTACATTTATGCAAAGCAAAAGCATTACTAAATCAGAGTGGCAGTCTTCTATACCCATTTTTAACCTAGGTACATTTTTATCTATGCAAAGTAATGAGTAATCAGATTTTTTCTTCTTTCCTTGGTATAGTTAGAAAAAAAAAGTGAGAAGACTGATTTTCATAACAGTAGCTTTATAACATCTTTAAACTCAGCAACGTACTCAGCAAAATGAAATTCTGCATCGTGTTAAAATGGAGGAAAACCTTTCCATATGAAAGACTTATTACAGATTCAGCATCAGAAAGTTTTCCTCCAAGTTTTCGATGATGATGTTTACAGCCAATTTCTGGCCATCTTGCACTCTTTCAGTAGCACAGGGCATTGAATTGCTGGCAACTGTGTTATAATTTGTCCTAGCTAGTGCAAAGAATTACACATTTTCTAGAATGACCCTTTAATCAAATACAAACACTTGTATTCAAATATGTCAGAAAGTGATAATGGAGGACTTATGAGGGAACAGTCCCTTTTTATTTACACATCTGGCATTCTGGAAATCAGTTACTTGTAACTTCAAGCAATTATAATAAAAATGTAATTTAGGAAAGTTTCTAGCAGCAATGATAATGAAGCAGTGAAATAGATTGTCTGGGGACATTGTGGATTCTCCACTACTGGAGGTCTTTATGACTAGGTTAGATAAACATCTGTCTAGAATACCATCACACAGGCACATCTTTAGCTGGAAAGGAAAATCGTAACACATTGCCTTTGGTTAAGGTCACAGCCTGCCCCAACACAATGGTCCTAAGCAAAAATAGATTGTAGTTCCACTGTACAAAATGGGACCAGCTGCATGGACTCTCTCTCTCTACAGGTTGCTGACCATTATCTCCGTATGCAACTATTTTTCTGACATATAAAATGGTTAAGCAACAACAGTAGCACCATGTGTATGCATTTTATCTAGTGTGAATGGTTTTTTTTTGCAACATACTAAAGTCCTTGACCTGCACAGGGATATGGGGAGGCACGGTACTGCCATTCGGAGGTAAAGGAACATGATTTTGCTCTTCTCTGCCCCATCTTTAGAAACACAGCCCGGCTTGTTGCCCTGCTAGTCAGACTGAATACCACTTACAGGTTTTAGTCCTAAAAGTCAGCACTTCTATAAGATATGCAAGAACACATTTACAACGGCAACATTCCAACAAAGTATTTGTATGAATAATTAAACTGAAACTACAGTTGCCAGAAACACTAGCAAATTATGTGTTGATCACAATTACCTATGCCTTTTCTGCTCACCTCCTGGGGTACTTTCCAATTTGACAAACCACCATGGGTTCCTGACTCCACTTTCAGGCCCACCCCAGAAGAGCCAGCTGGTGCAGAGCAATACAGCAGGGGCAGAGGTCCTATCCCACAGCAGCATGAAATGTGAAAGCATGTTTGGCTTTTCACCAGACCCACACTGTAGGCAGACAAAATAACACTGACATTACCCAGTAATAAAGGGAGGCAGTGAGCGCTTTCTGAAAGGCAGAGCATGGTCCTAATGCGCAGGAGGTGACACATCCCCTCACAGCTGCATGCTACAGCCATAACTTTCCTTTTTGAGGGCAAGGTAAAGCTTTAGGGCTTTTTTCCTGCTCAGTACAAGCCTAGAGAAGACAATGAGCGGTGGGTAAATTAGGATCAGAGTGGGAAGAGAGTGCCTCTCCACTGCCAACAGAAAGTGCTAAGCAGAGCTTATTCTCATTAAGCCAGAAGCGCTGTATAATTGATGCTGCTTCACATTTCTGCTCCTACATCACTATCCATTTCTTCAGTCTTCTTGTATTCATGTAGAGTCATGAGGTGCCAGGTTAACAGGATGATGCAAGTTAAAAATCACTTTTTCATTTAAAGTTAGGTAGTTTTAACTGTTCATTATCCACCCACCAAAGACCATAACAAGTATTTGCTCCACCATGAGAATCCCTCTAAGGAGCCACAGGCAGTAAGAAGAAGGAACCAAAATAACCTTTAAAATTTGTTAAGTAACTGTATTTTCCTCCTCGAAGACATTCCAAAGCTTTCATTTATTGTCCCTATACCCCATATATTTGCTTTCTGTAAGCTTCTTAATCACTAATGAAATCATCTTGGTCAAATGACTGTAATTCAAACTCTTTACATCAGACGAAGAATCTTAAATCTCATCAGCCAGTGAATCACAGTACCACTGAAATTTCACTGAAATCATTGCAGCAGTAAAAAGTATATGAGAGCAGAATTAAGCTCTGTCCTAAACTACTAATTTATTTAATGTGTATAAACTTTAAGGCATTTATTATTTATAGATACAGACATGCAAAATATCCTCTTTCTGTTTATTTGGGGGAAGATTGGGATCATATTGTTAGCTGTTCATTCAAATATCTGTGTTTGTGTTCAACAAATAATACAAACAAAATAATTTAGAACTTTTCTGACTAGTGCTTGCAAGCATTTTCTCTAATCTTATCTGATGCCTTTTATTTGAGAAAGGTCACTGAAGGAATTTCACTTTACTTGCATGCTTTTGTTAAAAAGAAATAATTAAGACTACACAAAACAAAGGAAAAACATCAAAAGACAAACAGAAACAAACACAGTAAATAAATTCGAGTGACCAGACAGAACAAAGGCGCATGAATACCTACAATAAAAATTGTAGCTGTCAGCGTATAAGTAGGTCACCTGTAGATGATCTAATTTTAAAAAATTCCATTAAGGTGGTTTGAGAGGGGGGCAGAATAAATGAAGGATGGAAGGAAAGAAGGAAGGAGGTGTTCTACCTGCTACAGGATTATTCATGACAAAATATTTTTACATTACCTTTACCTCAATCATTTTTAAGATTTGTAGTTAAAACGGTTGTGGACCTCGTGGAAGTCACATCCTCTTCCAATGAAGAGGATGTAAAACATGCTGAAAAAAACATGCTGAAATCTATTTCTGTATCATTAAAGCTTTTTTTTAAAGAAAAGGAAAAAAAAAAGCAAACAAACCTCAACACCTTTACTTTTAAGTGTTTGCTACAAATTATGGTATACAACAGGGAAAAAAGTCTCAGAGGAATCAGTGGGGGTCATCCATTGCCTGTGCTGTCCACAGGCAATGGATTGAGCCTGTAAACTTGAAGCCATTAGAAGGTCTTTCTTTGTGTTTACTCATCAGCAAAGCTGCATCCTTCAAATCCTCAAAGTTAATTCCAACAGTGATCTCTGCTGTGTTGTCACCTACACAGGCCAGCAGCTCTTCTTGGAAGGAGAAGAAAGAGCTGCTTAGATTTGATTAAAGACACAATGCAAAGGAATTGGTATGGACAACTTTTGAGATACACAAGCCTTTATCTGCCTTTGTAAACTACAGGACATTTGAATGGCCTTTGGTAGTTGAATACTGAGCTGGAAAACATAGATGCTGATTTTCTTTTTGTGCAGATGCCTAAGAAAAGACTTTTCCCATCAAAACAGAAGCACACAAAAAGATGTAGTTTGTATGTCATCTATATATACAATTTTTCCTCCCATCTTCAGCATTGTATGAAAAAGGAAATGCGATCATTCTGTGAGCACAGAATAAAGATTTCAATATTCCTCTCAGTTATAAAAACATTCTTTAATTAAAATAAGTGACTAAGGCCAAGAGTCTAGGAAGCTAAACTTCACTGAAATCCAGCACACAGTTCTCATTAAGGGACTGGAAGAAAAGAGCAACATGAAAAAATTTTCTGACCTAAAGTAAGCCTTGAATGACAGAAAACAAGGAAGGTCCCTTAACCACCTTACTGTGTTTACTCTTTGCAAGAGGTCCCTCTGGAACCATGTCAGGTTATTGCAACAAATGGTAATGGTGCATAGGGATAGGTAGAACAAATACTTTAGCTACATTAAAAAGAAAAATCTGAACTTTTCAAATTCAAAATTTCTTTTTTTCATTTAATTCCATTTCTAAGTATACAATGTTATACTAAACCCACCTTTTTTTTATTAGTAAGACTCCAACAGTAAATATTGTTGATCTGAATAAAGCAAGACAAGAGGTCCCTGAGCATAAAAAGATTTCCACTATTTATTTTTCACTATGACATCATTATTTCTATTAAGGACAAGGTCTTAGTCTTTGCTATAGCTGAGCAAGAAATGGAAGGGTTAAGGAAGTGACAGTATTTCTACAGTGTGCACACATCATAACCTCTGGCAGGTTTGACACCCTTTCATGACCTAGGACACATTGTACAGCAGATATCAGCAAAAAGGTAGACATATATCCCCAGGAAGAAATATATCCTTGGTCATTTTGCGAAGTTGGTTGTTGACAGCAGCAACAGAGATCCAGAAGAAAAATTGTTTCATCAAATGATCATTTCCAGAAACATATCAGTATGCAGTGATAACCAGTTCTCTCTCTGGATTCTGCCTGGTTGCATATACAAGGTCAGGTAGTCATCATAAGTACTGCTAACAAATGTTGTGCAATAACTCAGGCAGATTACAAAAGCAAAGTGGAACAGAAGCTTTCAGAGAGGGCAACACAATCATCAGCAAATTCTCCTAAAGATGTAAGAAATTATTTTGTTACTATCTTATATTTTCCCACTTCTACTCTGCTTTTAGCTATATGACTTTCCCTTTAAAGAAAGAATCTCTCAAATTGCTTTTCTCAAATGTCAACATAATTTGTAGATTTTTCAGCCACTAAAAGCTATTATTTTTATTAATCTTCAACTATTATCTGTATTCTACTTAGGATGCCAGTTCTGAGAAACCTTGACAGGCAAGACAGAGAACAACTTTGCCATCTACAAACTGTATTAATTATTTGTCTTTACACAATATTGTAAGCTTCAGTGTAAAGCACCAGATTTGCCTAGTTTACTGAATACCACAGAGATTCAGCTGTTCTTCTATCACGTGGTCTAAAGTATGGTGGCCATAAACCATCATTAAAGCAGGACAAGTGACACCATTTTTAGTATTTCGCTTCTGCCTCATTGCAGCAAGACTGACCTATCATAATGCAATGTAAAGTTTCCTTCCAGTCATCTTGTTCTTATTATTGATGAAGAGCTTCTTGCTATAAGTGACCCATTGAAATTACTTGCATGCAGTGTGAACAAAGTGGTCATGCACAGATATTTATTACTCTTGATAACACTAAAAAGTCCCTTGTCTTTAGGTGATAAGGACTGAATTTTCATAAGCTGGTTGATATCACTTAACTTGAAATTTCCACAACATGAAGTTCTGTCCCTAGACTCCTTACATGTGGAAAATGTGTGGTTTAGGGTACAAGACATATCTGAAACATTTTAGATTGCTTGTTTAGGACGAAATGAACTGCACCTCAGGACCATCTCCTCCTCATTGGTTGGAAGAGAAATCTAAGGAGACTAACTCAGGCGCTAGCCTTGGTTGGAAGAGAAATCTAAGGAGACTAACTCAGGCGCTAGCCTTTGCTGTCTAGAGGAGGTCATGTGGATCCCACCACCAACTTCTAAAGTGGTAAGTGCATAGTCTAAAATAGTGGCTCAACCCAACATCCGTATCTTTTACATCAGAGTGAAAATATTTGCTTTCTGGAAATGCTAAGCTCTTTTTATTGATTTTCAACTCAAATAACTTCAGCCTTCTAAACAAAAAATCAGAATTTTCTAAGCTACTTTACAGTTTCAAAATAGGGTCATACAAAGAGGATTCAGAACATCCTAAGCATCTCAGTAGTTCAGAGAGCTAGGATAAGTTAATTTCTAGAGGTGACACTCTCTCTTCCTTAAACAGCCTTAGACAAATAGCCAAAATGAGTATGCCAAAACTAGATGCAAACTTTTAGATGTCTGAAGTTAGATCAGTGATCAAGGTGTACAGGTTCCACAAAAATTAAAATATTCCTAATTTACTTAAGTACTTGCATAAAATCTTTTACAAGGAAGCAACTGTTTAAACTTATTCTGTGACTCATTACTCAGGCTGATTACTAACCGTTTGAGCGAGTTGTATTCCAGTTTTACACCACTTTCAGATTTGATCAAGGCTCCTACTATTTCCTTGGACTTATAGAATAAATCAGAAGATTCTCATACTTTTTAGATTGAATGTACTATAGAATGAGACTGTTCATGTATGTGTATATAGGCATATGCATTTAAGCACTGTTAAGAGTCTTTGTGTCAGAACTCAGTCATGCCATTACACTGATCATCATAGTAATGGTGACAATAAAAATTTGTTCACACTACATCCTTCCTGTGAAAAGGAGGCAGCATATGCAACTTGGCATGTTCTCAGAGCAACAAGGTCCACTCAAGGGTGTTATTAAAAACATGGAAACAGTCATCTATCATCCCAAGTGGTGCATTTTTGCCACTAGCTCTAAGTAGCTACGCCTGGGAGTAGAGGTTAGACACTTTCCCCTTTTGATTTGTTTTCATACTGTCATGCTGCTTTTTCTTATCAGACAGTGCATAGTTATTTTGTTTTGTCTGTTTACTCCCTTTTTAATTTCAGGCATTAATTTACCAGTCCACCCATATTTCTTTAAAACTCTCACACAGGCTGCTTCAAATGATTCTTTTCACAAAAAGGCAGTTCTTCCCTATTCTGCTCTTTCTGCATCTATTAATAATAAATTATGTTCTAAATATGTAGCCCTTGCCTGATGAACTCTTTCCCATGCTGCATTATTTACGCATGTTATACTGATATTACTTATGTATCTATGGATTTTTTTAATTTTGCTTAATTTACTTGTCTTGGGTTTTACGCATGTATTCAAGCCTGACCTGAAAGCAGAACTGTTACTGGTATAGTTACATTTCAGAACACTTAGATCAAAAAATACAGTAGTTCATATGCATGTTAGGTACTGTCTGCATCAACAAGTGGCATGGCCCAGTATGCTATGTACTAGTCTAATGGGATATTTGGTGACAAATATCCAACATCCATGTTTCATGGCATGGCAGAGGGATTACTTTGGATTACCTTTCATATGGCTAGTATGGGGTTATGTCTATTTGTATCTGCAGTGTATTAACTTGATCCATAACTCCATGACATCTTCCATTTTAGCTCCAGATGGAAGAAAACCAGTTCATGCACTCTGAAATCACACCACAATAAATGAAGCTGATTGGAGAACATCCTAATCTTAAATGTTAGCAACAAACACATGCCTGGAGTGTCAGAAGATAGTTCTTATTTTAGCATTTCTGTTAATTTTAGTAGTGGAAGTGAAATGCATTTAAAGGCTGCTGCATGTGCTACTTCAGAACCACAAAAATGCCTGCAAAGGCACTACCAAGATGTTTCAAAATCCAAAATAATTTTTCATGTTACATGGCCAGGGAAGCTGTTGAAAAACTGTGGAGATTACTGTAATGGGCAATTGAAGACTATTTCAAAATTCAGCCTGCAGCAAAATCATCTTGCTATCCATTTGAATCTTATTACATCTCATGCACCCAAGTGTCTGGAAGGGGAACACTAAAAATCAAGATGGTCTCACATTAGTATTGGGAAACAGCAGTGGTCTTAAAGGTCAAGAAGAATACCAGAGAACTGAGCAATGGATATTTCATTTTCTCAAGGTTTGTACCTGCGTGAATTAACCTGTATATTCTATAACATTTCAGGCCCTTATTCAGCAACAATTTGCTTATACATTCTACTCTACTCTTCTGAATATTCCCACAGGACTACTTCAGATGATTCACATCACAACTATTAAATATAAATATATTAGAATATATTTTCTCCATTTCTAGTATGCTTTGTTCAAGTTAGCTCAACAGATTATTTCTTGGTAAATATATCACAATCAAAACAGAGGAAAATCTTTTAATTTAAGCTGAAGAAAGGGTTCCTAATATAGCTAACCTTCAGCATCCAACACAGCAAATAGGTAACTAGCAACAGTAAGAAGTAGATAGCAATTATAAGCTATATGCAGAAAGTGTGAGGGCTTCAGGCAGTATGAAGAAAGAGAATAAGATACAATGCCTGATAAGCTTCACCACTAAAAGAACCTCCACCACTGACAGAACAGTGAACTGGTAATTAAACAGGGCAATAAGAACCAGTGTGATATGATTAAAAAAAATCTAAATGTGAATAATAAGATGGGACTAATTTCAGGGAGTTTCTGTTTTAATTCTGTATACTGCAACATCGGCATTAATACTTAACACCCTTTCCTGAAGAAAAAAGCTAAACATCAACCTTGTACTTCTATTTTTCTTCACACTGTATGGGGGTTATAAACTGCACTGCTATAAAAGTGGATGATTCACAATAATCCTGTGACAAGTTTCATCAGAACAATCATCAGTAATCATATTTTGTGAATAATGCAGCCACAGATTGATTTGATGCAAATTCACAGTACATTTCCACATGCTTGATCAGAAAGAATCAATGCTTGGATGCATTGTATTATAGAGTGTCATCATTTTCTACAAGCTAACCCTATTTAGGACAATACTATTCAATGCGTACACATCCTGCATCAATAGCATCAAAACATTTTACATCAGTACAAGACTAAAAAATCCTCTTATGCCACAAAGCTATGTTATTTGAAGCCTTACAAGGAATTAACCATTTATTACAGCAACTGAGAGCTTGCCACACACACTGTTTTCATCAGGTCAGATCATGGAAGTTTGCGTATAGCAGGGTGTGTTTATGTGTGTGCATGCAATGTACACACATGTGCGTATATACCTTATGTATATATATAGTTAAATTGCAGTTTAAGTGAGATTAGTACTGCACAACCGTCACTGAGAACAGAGAAAAAAATCATGGAACAGTTAAGAAACAATTGCTAAAGAGATGCTCATATGTGGAATCATTGGTTATTGTTTCAACCTCTTTTATGATATATGTTGACAAGACAAAGTCCTTGAGGTTAAAAATATACCAATAAGCAAGGCAAACCATGCTGACTAGAGCTCAATTACCACAAAATTCTCCCTAGGGGAACAGTCTTACTCCTCAAATATCTGAACAATGGGTTTAAGCAGTCAGATAAGGCCAAATGGTAACAGTGCTTGAAAATAACATAAGGAAACATTTAAGTGGTCCTTCAATATCACAGGATAGTCCTTCACTTGGAAACATAACATTGTGGTGAGGTCCTAGCTCAGAATGATATCTGTAAGCTCAAGATGTTTGAATCTGACGTCTGCAATAACTACACAAATATTTTCCAGATTCACAGATAAGAAACAAGCTATACCAATGTTTAGCTATCAATGGCTACAGCAAGTAACATTCATTTAGCCAAATAATTCATCTGATAGCTGTGCTTAACCCAAATATAACTCATCTCCATATAAATATTTTAATAATAGAAATCTAAAAGTTGAATGCCACAATACTGAACACTGTAATGAATAAGTTCTCATACAGCATCTCTTGCTGAAGATCTACCTGGTGTCCATACTTTAAATACCTTTCTGCTAATCCAACAGATTCCAGGAAAAAATAATTGAAAACATTTTATGAAGTTCTCATTTTTTTTACTATGACAGCATACTTTGGAGTCTGCAATGAAAAGAAATACTTCTAGACATGTCAAGTGTTAATCTTGATTTAAAAGTGAGATCAGAATACTGGCTAACAAGGCTTAACAGACTAGATAAATTTCAGATTGCCTGAGCTACAGTTAGGTGTAGGACAGAGAAAGGTTGATGATTCAGAGTAACGAAGGAGAGTACTTAGGGATTTGGGGACAATGACTAAATATAGCAAAGACAATATTTTACTGGATTTTTTATTACTTTGAATCTGATTAGGCTTGGCAGTGTCAACGCTACCAAGTTCAGGCAGGGTTTAGAGTTTATCTGGAGTTTAGAGCTCAGGCTAGGAAAAGCCACTAAACTAAAACTACTAATGAAGTATGTGACCTTTTGACTTTGCTAACTACATTGAAGAGGTATTAGCTAAAAGGACTTCCATTAGTTAAATTTAATGTTGCCATACTGAGAAAGCAGTTTAGAGATAGAGGACCTACCAGGGGTGCAATCTAAGTTTAAAACTAGACTTATCATAGAATCATTTAGGTTGGAAAAGACCTTTAATATCACTGAGTCTAACCATGAACCTCGCTGGCAAGTCCACCACTAAACCATGTCCCTAAGTGCCACAAAAAAAAAACCTTTGTCTGATTGGTCTCACGATCATAAGTGTTGGGACTCCAGTGTAGAAGAGAACACTGGTTTGCCATTAGGTTAGGCCCTGGCTGGTTTAGAGAAAAAAGAAAAAAGAAAAAAGAGACTGATGAGACAGTCTGGTGGCACTGCCCAGCTGAATACAAGACTTAGCGTGATACTAGTTCAGGTTTTGAGCTCGACATTTCAGAGGCTTTGAATTAGATGTAGTTCCTAAAGTGGGAAGACCTAACGAGCCACCTGTAAGTTGTTCTATTCTGCTTGCAGGCCCTGGGAAGGTGATCTTTATTCATACACTGTGCTGTTCACAGGAGAAACCACAGGTCCTCCAGAGGTTGAGAAGTGAAACAACAGTTAATTTTATTATAAACTTCACTGAAACTGTCAGGAGGAACAAAAGTCTCACCACGCTCTTATCTTTATAAAGGATCCGAAGTGGAGTAAGGCAAGAAGGAAAGAAAACAGAAATAGACTCACCACCCCTTGGATCCAGAGACATCTTTTCCATCAGCGAGTTGAAACTCAGTTGTAGTTCTTCCAGCTGTAGTCCCTTTCAGTTGAAATCTTTGTAGTCCATGAACAAACTGGAGTCCAAAGTACAACACCACACACCACACAGAGGAAGGGCATTTGTCTTTTTATAGGGTCAGGCTTTCTAGGAGCCCTTCCACAAGCAGAAACTCATTTGCAGGGGATCTGGTGAGTCCCACACCCCATCCACCTTATGCCCTGGCAGGCACAGCAGTGTCTGTCACTGTTTCCTGGCAGTTTGTTGCCCAAGCAACTGATCTTCGAGGCCTCAGGGCAGACAACACAGGAAAAAACATCCCTCACCTTCCTGAGCATCATTCCTGCTCTGCCCCCAGCCGTTTGCCCAAGCAATAACAAACTGTGAGTTCCTTCTATCTTTTGAGTTGTTTTAAGACAAGCACAAAAAGGGTGTCTTGACCGTCACAGAACTGTAGGTCAAATGGGACATGATGAGCTAGGGTTACCATGACCAATAGCAGCAGAGCAATAGCTTCTGCTTTGAGAACTGAGGTTAGCAGGAGTTTCTGTACTGTGTTTAAAGCCAGCTAGAGCGTGATTTGACTAAAGCTGTCACATTTTAAATACTGTGAGAAATTTGTACTGAAGTATCATAATCTGTTAAAGGTAAAATTTAATGATTGCAAGTCCTATAGAGAGGATGCTAGCAGTATTAGTCATAGTTCAGATAAAAGCTTGGAGATTCCAGAAATTAGAAATGGAATATTAGAAATGCATGAAATCAATTATTTCCTGTTCTTATCTTAGAGATTGTTGAAAAGATGAGGTTTGAATCTAACTTTTTTATTATTGTCCAGTTTTCTGTATAATTTCCCGTTTTGGCTGGGCATGGACCAAAGATTTATCAAAGTGTAATTCTTCCCTTCACACACACACACAAAATAATAAATAATAATTAGGAAAAAAAAGAAACTGCAAATCATCACATCCTGATTCAGACAAATCTCCAGGAACTCACCAACAAAGTTGAAGTTGAAAAGCAGGTATTCTTTATTGCAGTGCAGGGAGAAATGGGGGACAGCTCTTCCTAGCATGTCTGGCCAGAGCATCAAGCAGGCTGTGATTATATTGTCCTTAAACATACATATTCATTAGATTACATATATATTCATTGAGCTATTATATACTACATCATACTTTTAGAATTCCTCCCGCATGTGCACTAAAATGTGGTAGTGGGCTTTGGGACCCCTGGTAGTTATTTCTTCATCATAGAATCATAAAATCATAGAATATTTGGGGTTAGAAAGAACCTTAAGAACATCTCATTCCAACCCCCCTGCCATGAGCAGGGACACCTCCCACTAAACCATGTCACCAAAACTCCCTCTAATCTGGCCTTGAACACCGCCAGGGATGGAGAATTCACAACTTCCATGGGCACACATTCCAGTGCCTCACCACTCTGACAGGAAAGAACTTCTTCCTTATATCCAATCTAAACTTCCCCTGTTTAAGTTTTAACCCATTACCCCTTGTCCTATCACTAGAGTCCCTAATGAAGAGTCCCTCTCCAGCATCCCTGTAGCTCCTCTTCAGATGCTGGAAGGCTGCGATGAGGTCTCCACGCAGCCTTCTCTTCTCCAGGCTGAGCAGCCCCAACTTGCTCAGCCTGTCTACATATGGGAGGTGCTCCAGTCCCCTGATCATCCTCATGGTCCTCCTCTGGACTTGTTCCAACAGCTCCATGTCCTTTTCATGTTGAGGACACCAGAGCTGCACACAATACTCCAAGTGAGGTCTCACAAGAGCAGAGTAGAGGGGCAGGATCACCTCCTTTGACCTGCTGGTCACACTCCTTTTGCTGCAGCCCAGCACACTGTCAGCTTTCTGGGCTGTGAGCACATACTAAAGCTGGCTCATGTTAAAATTCTCATTGACCAACACCCTCAAGTCCTTCTCCACAGGGCTGCTCTGAATCTCTTCTCAGCCCGATCTGTAGCTGTGCCTGGGATTGCTCCCATCCAGGTATAGGACCTTACACTTGTCTTGGTTAAACTTCATGAGGTTGGCATCAGCCCACCTCACAAGCATGTCAAGGTCCCTCTGGATGGCATTCCTTCCCTCCAGCTCATCAACGAAACCACACAGCTTGGTGTCATCAGCAAACTTGCTAAGGGTGCACTCAACCCCACTGTCCATGTCACTGACAAAGATGTTGAACAAGATCGGTCCCAACACCTATCCCTGAAGGACACCACTCGTTACTGTTCTCCAGCTGGACATTGAGCCATTGACCATAACTCTTTTCCTGCGGCTATCCAGCCAGTTCTTTATCCACTGAGTGGTCCACCTGTCATCTTCCTCCTCATTATTTTGGTTTAGGATCGTTATCATGTCAGTAACAACCAAGTAATTTCTGGCCAGTTCTGATGCAATGTTTATCTTAGCCATTTCCTTAACTCTGTAGTTTCTAGCAAATCCTAACTTCCTTGAAGTTACTTGTTTACAACCCCATTCTTCAATCAACCCTATTCTTCAATGAATGCCATCCTTCATTCCTAAAAGAAAAGAGAATAAGGAGGTCAGAAAGCAAATCAGTTGGAGAGCTGTGGACAGAAGTAATTTTTAAGGCCCCCAATTCAGTGCAGTGTCCTTTATTTTCTTCTGGTCTTTTAACAGTCCTAGAGGCAAAGGAAGAAAAATTATGGATTTATAGCTGTCTAGGACATCCAAAGATAGCATATTGTTGGTTACCATAAGAACAAGTCCACATCTCTCCACAGACAGAATCTAAGCAAAGGCCACTGACTAATGCTTGGTACTCAGCATCAGATAAAGAAGGAGTCCCATGAAAAACAGTATCATGTGACCACTTTAATTACAGTGATAGGAAATTAACTGATCTTAATTAAAATTGCAAAAGCAAACAGATTTCCTTAATATTGAAGTTTGCCTTTGCAAACTTAGTACTACTCTTTGGCCAGAAGATTTTTTGAGGATGTATTCTAGGACAATATATTATTCTTCAAATTTTTTATCTTTAAAATTACAATTTGGGAAAAAGAATCTCTCTGTGCATCAGTTCATAAATGCTTCTTGTGTTATCTTAGTTTAAAAAAGTAATTTGATTGATTATTCTTCTGCTTTTATGTTCTCATCTGGCTTCTATAGTAAAGCATAATCAAACTGGCTGTTCCATGAATTTAAGATCTGTTATCCATGTGCATAACAAGCCATTGTATCCCAAATGAGGAAGTGGAAGAAAAGGAGGAAGAGTAAAATGGAGAAAGTTACTGATGTTGTATCAGTCAAGTTATTTGATTTTAGTTTCCTCCCATCTTCTGTGTGCTCTAGAGACTGTGGATGAAATAATACATGGTCCCCACTTGCAAGTCCTTTCTTCCCAGAGTAGCTTCTGATGACAGTGACAAGAGGAATGAATCATAATCAGAAAGCTGCAAGTTCGAGAAATACCCCTCAGGTGCAAGTTTGCCTCTCAGTTTTAGCAGTATTCAAATAAGCCCTATGTATGTTTGCAACCAACACTATTTTCCTGTCTTCAAACTAATTCCGAAATCCACAAAAAACAAGGAAGTGGGAGGAAGAGGGGATTAGCAGAATATACACACAGGATTCTTTAGAAGGATATAGGCATTCATTTTTACCTTCTTGGTAGCATATCTGAGGAACTGCCATTTCAGCAGAAGAAGCTTCAGCAAGCTTTTACATCCAAGTTTTGTCATTCTTCACTAAATAGTTTTGATTTACTTAGTTAAAAACTTTGTACATTAGATAATACAATGGTTGCTATATACTTAAATAAGCTAACTTATCTAAACCAAATTCTCTGCTATTCCAGGTCAGGCAAATCAGTCGTAACTGATTTTTCCATTGGTACACTAAGCAGTTCTAGGGACTTACTTCAGAAATGCAGCCTTATTCCCCACTCTTTGTGTACAAACTAGCTAACCTGGATATTTCCCTTGAAAACAACGGAATATGAACAGTGGATGTGGTGGATGTATTCAGCTGCTGAATTAAACAATTTGGGGGATGCTTAACCATGTCGCATCTCATCTAAGACATCCTACAATGTTCAAAACACATACGTGCACCTGGTGGATTTGCACAGGAATTAGGGGTCATTTGTGCTCTTCAAATGCGGCAGCTGCAAAAGCAGGTGACATAATCTAGGTGGGAATGGGTGAGCAACTGAATCATGAGCAGGAACCTCTATATCAATCATTGTATTTACATGGAATATAGAAAGATGCATTTAGAATACACCTACAGATAAAATTATAATTAATTACTATAATAAACATCAAGGTTATATTATTTTTTCCTCCAAATATGTAAAAATATGCATTTTTAAATTTTATTTTAAAGAAATATGTCCCTTGAGAGTTCTTAGTCCATTTGCTAGGGTACTGACATAAATTATAGCAAGTAGGCATTCCACCTTTTCTGATTTAGAATAAAACTGTTTTCCCTAAATTACTCCAAATAAGATAAAGTAAGGATCTGAAGCTGAGTCTTTGTTGCCTTAGGTGTCCTTGTCTTTGCCTTCCTCTGAAAATTACATGGATCCACCTATCTCTTCATAAAGTATCTCAGTTTTGGTAAAACAGATTTGGGCTGATACATTACTTTTGTGCTTAGTTTTTAATATACCAAAACTTTCCAGATCTGGTCAAAGAAATGTTTAAGAAGTTAACAGAAATTTCACTATATTTCTTGAAGCTTTAGGAGTTAAAGAAGGTATTTCTTCCAAATGTATGTAATTGTGGCTATATTAATTAATTAAAATTAAACAAGATTTAAAATATAAGTTACAATGTTCTCAGAAGATTTCTATTATCATCCCTGGACCTTACAAGACACTTTCTAACTCTGTTATTGTGCTTTGGCTTGTTCTCTTTTAAATTTTATACAAATAGCAGAATACTTTCAACTTGAGTACGGAGTTACTTGCCTTGAGATAATTCATGTCACAAATTTAACATTATATAAATACAGGTTTTGATATTATTATCAATTTCAATAGGTAAATTATATTCAATAATTTTTTTACAGAAAGGTTAATAAAGATTTAAATAAAATGTTATTAAAATATAGTTTTGTTTTTTTATTGTGAATGTAATTAAACACTGACCACTTAAAATGAGCTTTTGGGAAAAAGACTGAGTTTACTGATCTTCACACTGTAACTAAGCAGAAAGAATTTGAATCCATCGATTTCCTTCCTTGATGCACAATTTAGAAGCTTTAGTTTGGTCAGACCTGTCAAAATGTAATTGCATTAAACACCTAGATGAACAAATTAAAATAATTTAATTTTGCAGTTTAAACTCTGATTCAATTAAAATCAAAAGGAAATTTCTGAGGAAAACATTTCTGACAGACATATCTTAGGAGAGGACCTGATGAGAAAAAGTGAAAGAGGTATAAAAATTCTGCTTTTTTCCAGCTAAAATAAACAAACAAATGAATAAATAAATAAAATGAGGCATGCAAGGAAGAGCTAGGTCCTTCTCTAACATCACATGTCTCTATTGAAAAGCTGTTTTCTCAAGATGTAATACTCCCTGCAAACATAAATAAGGGCTGTATGTGAATGAAGAACTCCAAAGGATGGAGAGAAATTTGTTGCCATGAGTAGTATTTTTGCTGCTCTTTTCACTTGAAGTGCACCAAATCGGTGAGTTATCATTACAAAGTGGAATTTTACTCTTGTGCTGTGATAAAAAGGTGCAGAGATGCTTTGACAGGGTGCTAAGGGGTTCCCTGCTGAGTTCTTTTGTCAAGGTTGACACTACCTTCCTATAATTCTTCACTAGAAATGCTTCTTAAACAGACTAGGGACAACACCTCAGTGAAATGCCAGAAGATTTTCGGAGGTCATGAATCATTTCAGAAAATATCTCCAAAATAGTTTTGAACAGACATAAATAAGGAACTGTTAAGGCTGAATTTCAGTCTGAGATCTCCCCATACTCCTCAGTGTCAGTTTTATTCAATCATAATCACAGTGTAGTACTTTAGGATTGCCCAGCCATCAGATAATTCTGTCAAAGTGCAGAACAACGAGCCTTCATAATTAGTCCAAGCTCACTTCATCAACTGCCAGCTTCAAACATGCTGCACATGATCCTGTCACTAAAAGATCAGCCTAACACTATTGCTTGTAACAGCCCCCCAACAGCCTAGCAGTCTGTAATATAAATGCCCTTCTATTGCCCACTGAAAAAAAAAATTAAAATAAAAGGCTTCATCATCACAGAATTATAGAATACCAGGTAGGAAGGGGATGTTAAGGATCACCTGGTGCCACCTTTCTTGGTGAAAGCACCAAGTCTTGACAAGTCTTGGTCTAGACAAGATGGCCCAATGCCCTATTCAGCTGAATCATAAAAGTGTCCAGTGTTGGGGAATCCACCACTTCCCTGGAAAGATTATTCCAATGACTGTTCTCATTGTGAAAAATTTGTTTTGTGGCCAACCAGAATCTTCCAGGCAGAAACTTGTGCCCAGTACTTTTATCTTTCCAATATGACTCTTTGCAAAAAGGGAGTCCCCCTTTTCTTTGAACCACTCTGTAAATATAGAACATAGTGATAAGGTCTCCCCTCTAGCCTTTTTTTCTTTAGGCTGAACAAGCCCAGTTCTCTCAGGGTTTTCTTGTATGGTGGGCTTCTCACTCACTTGAGTAGCTTTGTGGTCCTTCTCTGGACCCTCTCCAGCCTGTCCACATCTTCTTCTTATAGTGGGTACCAAAACTTAACACAGTAGTCCAGGATATGATACCTTTATCTCTGCTGGTGATGCCCTTGTTGATGCAATCAACATCCTGTTGGTTTATTGGTTTTTTTTCGCCACACTAGCACACCGTTAGGTCATATTGAGCTTGTTGTCCATCAAGGTCTCTCTGCAGAGCTGCTCCCCAGCCAAGTAGATCCCAGCCTGTGTTGCACACTTGTATTACATTTTTCCGGATGCAAGTCCTCACACTTCTCCTTCTTGAACTTCATAAAGTTTTTGTTAGCCCACTCTTCCAGCCTATCCAGCTCTTCCAGCAGGGTGTCTTTCCCTTCCAAAGTGTCCACTTCCTTACTCAGTTTGTTATTGTCAGCAAACCTGGTCAGGATACAGGTGTTTCCATCATCCAGATCACTTATGAAGACACTGGGCCCAAAACTGAATCCTGGGGCTCCCAGTGGTGACTGATCACCAGTTTGAAAAGGAGCTATTCATCACCATCAGAGTGGTAAATGACAGAGTGCAGCCTGTCAGCTAGTTCCCCACCTACCCCCCCAAACAGACCACTTGTCTAGACTGGAACGTATCCATTTCCCTAGAAGGCTGTGGGAAACCATATCAAAACCCTTGAAGATATCTAGACAGACAATGTCCACCACTGGCCCCACATCAACTGAGCAGAGAATCCCTCCTAACTGATCTCTGAGTGAGCTTAGGTTTACTGTTCTAAAATCTAAAACCTTGTCTTAGTACAAGCCTTCAGCATGCTCAGCCAGATCCCAAACACAATATTGTGACTGCTGTATCCAGGGCTATGAATAACCAAGATGTTACAAAGCAGTCTTTATTGGTTTGTGAGTTTGAAGTCCATCAGAGCATCATTCCTCGTTGGCACATCTAACGTTTCTATGAGGAAGCAATCCTCTATACATTCCAGGAACTTAATAAACGGCTTGAGCTGCTGTATTATTCTCCCAACAAATGGCTGGGTACTTGAAGTCACTCATAAGAACTAGGTTCTGTTGACCTGATGCTTGCTCAGGTGACCCAAATACTGCTTTTTTAGCCTTATCATTTTGTTTTGGAGGTCAGTAGCAGATGCCTACTGTAAGATCCCCTTTGGAAATGACCCTACTGATCTTGACCCAGGGTCACTCAATAGGGCTTTACAGTCCACGTAGTTGATTTCTAGACATTCAAGGATCTTCTTAACACAGAACATGAGTCCTCTTCTCTGCCTGTCTTTGTGAAAAAAAACTATAACAGTCACTGTGATGTCAAGTTATGTGAGTTGTCCCACTGTGTTTCAGTTGTAACTTTCTGACGGGGTGTGGAGCTCCAGTTCCTCCTGTTTGTTCACCAGGCTGCATGTATTTGTATACATGTACTTGAAGATGATATGCCTGTTTGTGCCTGTTGTGCTTTGATAAGACTGATAAATACTGGCCGTTACTCTTTTACAGGGTTAATGTTGCAAAATGGAGCTGACAGGCTTGAGAGTAAGATATCAGAGTCTAACTGGAAGCCACAGTCTTCAGATGTGAGACTATGCCCAGCTTTAATTCCTTTGAGTTTCATAAAAGCAGACATGAACATTTTTGTAAGAATAAGACAGCATTATTATTCTATGACATATAATTGTGCTTCTTTGGAAATAAAAAAAAATATAGAGTTTTAATGAGACATTTAAAAACTGGAGTGCAATTTAGAAAAGCAACCAAGACCAGAGACACTGAAGGAAAAACAAGCAGAAGGAATGAAAAATGATACTTCAGTATACATGAAACTGAAAGGGAGCAAAAAGGTATGAAAGAACTACACTTATTGGAAGGTCAGCAAGTCTCAAAATAAAATCTAGATATAGAAACAGAAAGAAAATTCAGGAATCGATAGTCTTTCAGGAGGGTAAGATTATGTAGTATATAGGATGTATAAAAACCACTGATAGATTTGGAGAGCTGACCAGCTAGGACACCATTTTATCATCCTGATAGGAATACTGTCTCTGCCTAACACAGTATGGTGATAAGTGCTCTGGATTATAAAGCAAGAAAGAGATAAAAACTAGCTCATACTTCTGTTTACATTAAAACTGGGAGTAAAGCTGTTCAGATTTCATCTTACAGCATTTTAGAAAACTCTTGCCTTTCTCCGTTAGCTATTTTCTATATGGTCATCTATCCTTTTGATATTGTTTCTTATTCTTGATAGATAGGTCAAACATTTTAAATACAAAACCCAAAATGTATAAGCATAAAATAGTAGTAGCACTAACCTATAACATAGAAACACAGTTATTTCATAATTAAGAAGACACTATCCATAGCCACGACAGATAAAATAGCTTCTGTGGTTGCAAAAATGCGCTTATACCTGTTTTAGGCAAAGCACGTTAACAGAAAACAGAACAAATGTAAAGAAAATAAGATGGCTGTGTAAAAAGATATCTCTGTACTGCTGTGTTTTTAACCAGCAAGTAAGATATATGTAACGAGGGAGAGCACTTTGATCTGTTCAGATTATTGTTCCTCTTGCCAGAGACAGTTTCTATCATAAGCAACATCTTTAGAGAGTTCTGATGTGATTCAACCTCCATATAGAGTTTGCTTTCTCCCATCTGTAAAAAAACACATTAAAAATAAAATAAAACACATCAGTTCTGCAGCTGCACACTAAATAAGAGGCTAAATGGCTTTAATTTAGGTGACAAATTGGTATAATAATGTAAGGTCACCTTCAGAGGCTGTCTCAATGAACAGCTGACCCATTGAAAAAGAAGTTATAATCACTTTTTTTTTTTTTTAATCTCTCAAAACTTGCCTTGAACTTAATTCCTTTTTCTTCTTTGCTGTTAGCATCTCAGTAGAATGACAATGAGCCCAAAATCACATCTCTGACTACTAACAGAGCTTTAACATTATTTACATCAGTGAAAAAATGTCTCAAATGTGTGAATCTGCGTATGTTTCTGAACCTTAAATGTTTTGTAGCATGGTGCAAGCAATTAGAAGCAAATGTTTTCTGCTGCTCCCCATTCTGGCAACTACTACCTGAATATGCTTTTTACCCCTGACACTCATTTTAATTGAAAAAAAAAATAATGATACATAAGTGAATTTAAAGACAGTGCAATGGAATTAGATGAAGCTGGCTTAACCCAGAACATCTTTACCAAGAGGACTGGTCCAACCACCTCTTTTGTAACATCTTTAACAGGTTGTTCTTGCTTTTAGCTGCAGTGGCCAAGGCATAATGAGGCTAAAGAACATTCTATAAAAATGGAAGCAAGATCCCATCTGAATTACAACTACTATGTCAAATGCTAATATTAGGGGCTACTACTTTTCCTTTAGAGTAGTGAAATTTAGGAATTAACTGTGAATAAAGGCATACATATTACTTTCTAAATTGGATGTGATTTAATTACATTCTATCCCATTTTCAATTCTCTGTCATTAGTTTTAGGTAAAAGGCTTTGAATTTCTATTCTTACACGACAGCTCTCTGCCACCTAAATGATTATGATTTCCAGTAAGTATGGATGAGCACAAAAAGGGGAAAAGCTAAAAATAATTTGCCCAGCACCTCAGTACCCTCTGACATACCTATGAAGAAATTCTCTTTGGAGATGAACACTGATGATATCAGTATTCATTTTGAAAGGAACACTGACCTTTGATGTATCTCAATGCTTAGTCATGTCATTCCATTCTGGACAGTGTTTTTATGGTATGGTTGTGAAAAGAATGAGGCCATGAAGGAGAGGCTCCTCCACCAGTGCTGACAGAACAGAACAGCCAGGAAACCTTCAGTCCCAGTAATCCACAGGGTCTCTGACGTGGCTTTAGGTCCACAACTTGATAAGAAACAGTTCTTAGGCAGGGAATTTATGGACATCTGCCTCATTGAGTATTTACACCTCTTGTAAAGAGCTATATGTCATGATATCCTGATTAATTTTGAGCATCACACTGCCTCTTTTTATTCTTTTTATGTTTGTAAATGGACTATGTGATGTGGCCCATGAAATTGAGCAGAGCTTGCAAGAATAAATCCCAGTGTATCCTCTTTTGTTATAAAATCTACTCACATAAACCAGTAAAGGCTGATCCTCCACATTTTCGTTTCCCTACTGGCTGTACTAGGCAAAAGTTGAACCCAGCTTAGTAAAGGAGAAATTATGCTACCAAAAAGTCTCAGCTTGTTTTGTAAAAGGCAAATTTATAAGTAAATACATGCTACTTTCAAACTTCTGAAGCCTTACTTGAGCACAATGTGTGTTACAGGTTTTTGTTTTAGTTAGGTTGTTTTTCGTCTTCACTTGTGACTTTGAACTAAGAAAGAAAAATCTTCGAAGTAAATGGTAAGAAAAAATGCTTATGGTAACCTTTTTTATTGACATTTTTTTTTTCTTAAGTCTTTGTTAGGTGTCTTCCTTGTGAATAGTGTATACTAGCCTGTTTTCACAATATAATGTCTTTACTTTGGCTAAATCACTAGTTTTAAAGGAAAAGAAAAAAACAACCCAGGATTATTTTACCTTTAATGTTGGCACTGGGAAAAATATTAAGTGGTGGATAGAGATTTCTACTTTTAATAGGTTTTCCCTTTGGTGTCAATTATTTCAAATCCAGGTTTCAGTTATTTCTATAGAAGTGTGGTAGTCATTTAGACCATGAATACCCTTAAAGAGATCAAAGACTACCAGAAGATTGATACATGCTGCAAAAATACATTCTTTTGCTTTCACTTATTCTTCACAGACTCTTAAAGCAAAAGTCAGCAGAGCCCACTCCTGACATAAAAAATGATCACTTTTGCTTCTTTAACTCTTTGGACTTTAGATTAGAGCAAACCTTACCACTGCAAGGTAAGATAAACTGCCTACAGGTAAGAAGCCTGAGAACATAAGTATCAATCTTATTTTTAGACAAGAAATGTAAACTTAATAATATACTGAAATGATTTTTGGCTCACCAGTGGGTATAAAAGAGGTTGTTTAAGCTCTGGGTTCTGCTGAGATCTGGGATTTGGTCCTGAGCCTTCAGAAAACCTAAGTCCTTGGAGATTTGTTTCCTTATGACAAAAATCCCTCCTGTCTTAGTGAGAATAAGCACAATGGTCAGAACTCCAGCAAGTTATCATTGTCATCACTGGCAGTGATATTTTTCAGGCTCATACATTTAAGTGGTGATGCTTGCTTATTTCTGAAGTCTATTAATTGTGTGTTTGAATGCTTAAAAATTAGTAGTCATAAAGACCTGACTGACTTTTGTACAGATCAGCTGCATGTAGGCTGCATGTATCTGGTGCTGCGTACAAGTAAAAGTTGTCTGTAGCAAGGATTTTATTACTCAATTCATAGATAAAACAGTATTCGGCACATAATATGCAAAATATGTATATAGGATACAGAAATTTTTCTGAGAGAGAAGCAAAAGAGAAAGCTAGCAGTCAAGAAATGTGCTAGTAGAGAGTTAAACAGCTGAGAAAAGGTTGCTTGATAGAGGAGGAAACAGAACAAATCTGGTAAATCTCAAGATGCACTGCACAGGGAAAAGAAGCCACTAACTGCTGCAAATATGCAGATCTTAAAGAGACCTTCGGATCCCTGTAAATCCTATTTTCTGAGGAATTTTTAAATACGGCTTATAAAGAGCAAAAATTACTGTCAAAATATTTCATTTAATAGCTAAAAATATATTTTACAGGTCAGTGATATATTTAAGGTTTTCTTTTTGTTTGAATCACTGTGATTGTCAGATGGAACAGTTGATACTTCAACTTACCTCATAATTGCATATTACTTTCAAAGGGGATAATACACTATCTTACACTTCCATCTTTCATAAACGTTTCTGATACATGTAATTTTTACTGCAGTTACTGAAAGGTTCGAGAATCTGTGTTGTTAGAACCTCCTTCCCTTCTGACATACTGGACCAGCTGCTATATATTGCTGCTTCCAGTCTTGAAAAATCCTCTTAACTCAGCATTTCTAGCAGCCTACAAGAATTCTAGCATCTACAAGAATTTCTGTTCCACAAGAAATCCCAGCACATTAAAATGTTATCTGCTTGAGGAGAGGAAATTTAACTATGAAATTTCCCTGGATCTCCAGTTATTCAAGGAAAAAGGAGAAATAGGTTTCTTATACTCTTCAGGAATGTGAACACACCTGCAAACTCTGAGGTGACCTTTCTAAAGGATCACCCTTAAGGTAATGGTTATGTTGCAGAATTAGCATTTGTTTTTCAAAGCCCTAACTTAAGATGCTTGAGGTAAAAAACAGATGTGTCAGCAAGTTTATTCTCAGACTGAGACCTGATTTTCTAGATGCGGGAGAACAAGTGTGTATCTGAACACAAGTGGTTGGCTGTGAAACTTAGATGAGCTAACAGAGGATCAGTTTCAAACCCTTATTTAATCACTTTAGGCCAGCACAGCACCAAGCAGAACCTTAATCATATACATCACAAAACAGTGCTTAACCCCCAGGGTGTCTCACTCTGCCAACTGATGCCTCTTTATATCTACTTTGGCTTGACATATCTGAATTTCCCTTTTGACCAACTTTGTTTAATCTCACTAGGACTTCTTTAAAAAAAACTCATTTAGAAAGTCTAGTTGTTTATGAAGAAAAGTATTGGGGAAAAAAAAACAGGTAGCTTTTTGCTGTGCATAGCTTGCAAATTCAAAGTAAGTGATTACATAAAAGTACATGAGAAAGTCCTACCCTCTCAGCATGCCTCTATTCAGAACAATGGCTTCCTACAGTATCTGCCATCTGGAGAGCAAAAAGATGAAGATAGTGTAAGAAAGATAGGACAAGAGGAAATGACCTCAAGCTGTGCAAGGGAAGTTTTAGACTGGATATTAGGAAAAAAATTCTTTACCAAAAGGGCAGTTAGGCACTGGAACAGGGTGCCCAGGGAAGTGGTGGAATCATCACCCCTGGAAGTGTTCCAAAACCATATAGATGAAGCCTTCAGTGACATGGTTTAGAGGTGGACTTGGCGGTCCTGAGGAAATGCTCGGACTTAATAATATTAAAGGTCTTTTCCAACCTAGTTGATTCTATGCTTCTATGAAAGATCTCAGTCCAACTACACCAGAGGATGCTGGAGATTAGATTTTTTTTCACAGCTTCATTCATCTGGAAAAGAATATCTAAACAAAGGCACTATCTGGGCTTGCTTTATAATCTATAATCTAATTTGGTGGGATGTGTGCAATCTTATATTGAGTAGATTTTCTGCATGCAACAAAAATATTTAAGGAAGATGGAGGCTGCTAAGGCATACTTGTCTCTTCACCTTTTCCAAAATAGTGAAGCTCAGCAGCACTCGTGAAAATAATATCAGCTTATTCTATCAGTTTATCTTTATATGCTGTCCAAACCCCAAGATGTGATTCTCCAGTGTGTGAAGATTCTCCAGTGCGAATCTAATGATTATCACAAAGATTTTCTAATGGATATTTATTTGCAAATGCATTTGACTTTCCTTTTTAAATTGCTTCCTGGATTGTCCATATACATGATTAACCATAAAAATATATCCTGTGGAAAATAAATCAGTAATAAAGCCAGCTGAACATAAACATATTTACATACTATAAAGACATTCAATACTAACTCCAACAGACATCTAGGAATCTCACAAAAGCTAAGGAAAACTCTTTACAGTTTCTACCTAGAGCCACAATGCTTGATGGAGAGAGAAAATACAGCTATCCAGATGGCTGAAAGTAGTGACTTTCTGAAGATTCACATCACTCTGGTTTTTGCTAATCACTGTGTCATTAGGCACAATTCATTTTATAATCAAGCTGAACATCTTTATGATGTCATAAGCATTAAGATCTTTCCCCTCCCACCAGGGAACTGAAGCAAGTGCTTCTACATTACTTTCACCATGCTTTTGAAAAACTCATTAAATTAGAGAAGAGGACATTCAATACCCTAGAGGAGATAATGTGCCTTGAAGCACTGACTCATTAAATAATCTTTATGTATAAATGTCATTAATTTCCATCTCTTCCAGATGTTCCCCATAGCCAACAGAACAAGTACAGTTACCAATTTCCTAACATCATTCAGAAACATCAATTCACCCTTTTTCCCTATTATGCACATATAATTATAATATTCATATAGTTTCATGATGGTTGAATTCAAAGGCTTAGAGTTGGTGTAGGAATTCTAAATAGATGTTTTCAATAATTGCACATCTTAAGACAGGAGTAAAGAACAAGTGACAAACTGGCATACTACTATCTCCACCTTCCACATTTCCTGTAACTGGCTAAACTAACTTCAGATAAGCACTTTGGTGTCTAGTAAATGCAACTTAAACTCTTATTTAAAAATAAAACCCACTAAATGTGGAAACTTTGAGGTCTATTTACCATTTGGCCACTTGATTTTACAGGCATTAGTAAGATGGGTTATTTCCTTTTATCAATTACTTTTAGGCTCCAAAATAAATAGGCCACAGACAAAGTCCTTCCATAGATATATAATCCAAATAAAATGTTTTCTGTTGCTATGTTTTTAGCACAGATGTCTACTTGTCAGTCTCCATCCCCACTGCTATGTTATCAGAGCTATCTTGTTTCAAATGGTTAGTCATCTTTGTCATTGAGGGTTGATAGTGTATAACTGCTAGGGTAGTACATGTATTGGGTCTGGCTCAGATGGAACTAACTTTCTTCACAGCAGCCTGAATGGTGCTGAGTATTGGGCTTGTGGCTAAAACAGTGTTGATAAGACATGAGTATTTTGGTTACTGCAGAACAATGCTTGCACAGCAATCAAGGCTTTTTCTCACTCTGCGTGCCAGAGAGTAGACAAGGTTTGGACATGAAGTTGAGAGTGGGCACAATGTGGGGAGCTTCCCTGAACTAGCAAAGGGGTATTCCACACTAAATAACAGCATGCACAGTGATGAAAATGGAAATGAGAGGAGGAGGGAGAGGGTGGTAAGGGTGGAGGTGATTCTTTTTCAAGTTAGAGGCTGCCTGAAGACTGTATGGGCATCAGTCTTGTTTGTGGGAGGTAGTGAGCAATTGCCCTTGCACTGTGTGGGGTGGTTTTTTGTTGTTGTTTGGTTGTTTGTTGGGTTTTTTTTTTGGTGGCTTTTTTCTTTATTTCTTTCACTTGTTAAATTGTATTACTCTTTACCCATAAGTTTTTTTGTTCTTCCTAATCTCTCCCTTGTCCATCTGTGAGAAGGGGGTGAAAGTGAGAAGCTGTGTGGGTGCTTAACAGCGCTAGCTAGTGTCAACCCACCACAACAGGTCATTCAAAGTGAGCCTGTCATAGAGCTTTCCATGATCTAAAGCAAAAAAGCATTGTGATGGGTGTGGCTTGCTATATAATACCAAAGTATCAAAGTCTGCAAGGTATCCACCGTTCGATCTGACCCAATTCTGGTGCCTTCCTGGCTGTTCCAAAATTCTTCCACACTGAAAGCTGTTGTCCAACAAGAACTAAAATGAAGTTGACTTCCAGTGCCCAAGATTTATATACAGGTAATTCAAGGGAAAATTTTCTCCAAAAACAGACACCTGTTCTTTTAAGAACCTGCAAAGAAGGTGCCAAATGCCTTCCTCATCTGAATCAGTGGGAAACATCTGAAATCTTGCTTTTGTAGCACTGTAGTCATTCAGATCCTGCTTCTGTTCTTATCTGGAACCTTTTTGCTGTCACCTTGTGAAAAGACTCTCACTAGAGGGTCAGAGGCTGACAGCTTTACAGAGCATGCAGTAGCGACAGGATTAAGCCATGATTAACTTCCATAGGATATGGGTCAAACCTAGGATAAAGACTAAGAAATGGATCTGTGTTTGCTCTAAAATAAATAAATCTAACACACTGAAACTCAGACTTCTTACTGCCGTGTACAGACTACTGATTCATGTTTTCTTCACAGTTAGCTAAAAGACTTCTGCGTCACATGTTAGTATGGACATTCAAATACATTAATGCAGATAAGAAAACTGCAGGTGCAAGCAGGTGCATTATCATGTACCTATCAACTTCTGAACGCTCTGCGATAAGGTGTTTCATTTTATATATATATGTTCATATTTTGTTCTTGTTCAAAGGTATTTTCTCTATTTAAATCTGCACTTGAAAAATGAACTGAAAATGATGAGTTGGAAAGATTACCACCATAACCTGTTATACTTTAGCCAGATGTACAGGCTCAGGTAAATTACTTGCCTCCTTGGATCTGTCACTGTGCCTGACAGCTTGCTTATATATCGAGTTATGATTATGCATTGATTTTAATGATTAATAAACTATATGAATGTTAAGATAAGCATGGAAAATTTGCTGTTCCAACATTCTTCCTTATAATAGATTGCATATACATATCATACTTTCTGGAGCTGAGATTCTAATGGATAGGACAAGTTAATAATGCAGAACATGAGTCTAAACCAAAAGACTTTTCTCTGAGTACTGAAAAAGATGAGATCCTGAAAAGCATCACACATCAGAAGGCAGAGGAAGTATTTGTATGAATCTTTGTTCTTAGAGCTTATGTAGCTTTCCCATTTCTAAAAATGAACATGTCTGTTTCTTAATATCTATAGAGAATGCAGCTAACAAACCCAAGCCTCAACACAGCTATTAGGACTAGCTTCTGACCACAAAGGAGCACACATAAAGGAAAATGACCAATTGGGTGGAATACCTTAAATAAAACATATGGGTGCATTAGATAGTGACCCATTTTCTTCCCTTAAAATTACTGAATTTTACAGCCAAATTTTTTGTATGTATGTAATAAGATAAACACAAGAAAGTTTACATTTTAATGGTTCTGTAGATACTTCTCAGTGCTGTCATGTCACTCTTATCTTATTCCTGTTCTCTAAGATGCTTAAGCAGAGTTACCACTTACTTGTAAGTTTGATCAAACTGAAATTAATGAGCTTCCAACTGACTCTCATGATACAGATCTACATAACAGTTGGCAATTGATGACAGCCATATTCCACACATTGCTGGTCTGGCAGTCTGTGGCAGTGCATACCATTGCAGTAGGCAAGCATAACTATTTTATATATTATTCACTCTTTCTGTGAATCGAGACAATGAACCTCATCTCTTGTTTTCCAAAATACAGGAGACTTCCAAAAAGTTTGTTTAGCAAGTAATATAAGCACTTTCTGTTTGCAAGTCCCTGGAAGTCACACTAACCCACAAAGCTAATGCCAAAAAAAAGTTAAGAGATCACTTCAGGTACCATATTTAGTCAGCCCTTGACATTTATAATAAGGCTGTCAACAAAGGTGCTATGGTGGTGCTGAATTTTTTCCTTTTAACAAGCTGAAATGAGCCCAAGAGCTTATTTCATGTAGACATCAAACCACCATGAGGCACCAAATAAAACCTGTCTTCTGAGCAGGCAAAATACTATGACTGACAGAGGGATGAAAGTTTCCTATAGTGCTGTTTCAAACCATGGGGACCACCCAGTGCTTCAGTTGACACTAAAAAAATAATAATAAAAAATCAAATCTAATCATCCCAGATTTATTCTTGCTGCCACTAAAAAGAGTAAGGACAGCACGGAGAGGATGGCCATCTTATACATCTTCAGTATCTAATTACTATTTTATTTCTCTGTATGTACCAACTGTAAACTTTGCTTCCAAATCAGAAACTTATATAGAAACAGCAGCCCTGAAAATTCATTCTTGAAATTCCCCAGGCTAAACTATCTGATACCTAAAGCTGCTTGAAATTGTTTGCCAGAGATGAGAGCTGTGCTGCTGTCGATGATCCCTGCCTTCGAAAGCTTTTCAAGATAACAGTCAAGTTCAACTTTTGCTAAGTCTGCCTGTGAACTTTGGGTATAATCACTTTAAAGCTCCAGCTAAGCTCACCAAGGCTTGCTGGGTTTTCCTTCCTACATTTTTTTCTTACATTTGAAAAGCTTCAACAGCCTATCAAGAAGTCTGTGAAGAGCCCTTTTCTATTCTCTGACAGAGAAGAGAGCCAGAGAGCTCCAAAACAATAAAAAAAAAAGCTTGAAAAATGTTTTGAACATTTTCCCACTGCAAGCTTCAGCTGTGACATCTTGGCAGATTTTGATCAACTTTGCCAGGCTTGGGTCCTAATGGGGTGACCCACGAGGGCATTAGTATTGCACTTAAGGAAATTCAAACCTAGGTCAGCATTTTGAATTGTCTCTTGCACCTAAGTCCAATACTATGATTTTAAATCATCTTCATATTTTAAACAGTAAACTGAGGTGAGAAAAAGATCTATGTCTTCTCTGTAGTGCTATGATTTTAAAGAATGCTTCTAGCCAGAAAAAAAGTCTAGTGCTATGTGGATAGTGGCCCATAACCTGCTTCCATTGGTACACAGGTGTGTTATGCCGGTCAGTCCTGCAGATGGTACTTGAGCTGCAGCATAGATGCCCAAGACAGACAAAGGTGTGAAGTCTAATTTGAATGTATTTGAACACCACCAATATTATTTCTCTTGTATGAACTATAGATAAAGTTGTCAGTTCCATTTTAAAAGTGCTAAGGTTCTTACTAACAACAACAGAGCTTTGACAGAAAGTTCTTACAGCTCATATGAACTGCTATGTAAGTAACTGGCCAGGCAAATTTGGAAATTTGCCTTTTCTGTGCTTTTGTCCCAACTACAAGGGCAATAAGTTGTTTTTTTTTTTTTTTTATTTTTCCCCCGAAGTTGAATTAATGTTTAGAAACTGAAAGACAGGCAATGTGCAAATGACACGGGTGCATTCAAAATGCATTTTTCTATCTAACTGGAATAGAATAAACAGGTCAAGTGAGAGAAGCTTTTGGTAGAGCATGAAGCTGAATTTCCATATATACTTGCAATATGGCTCCTGCAGTTTTATTTGTCAGGATTCTTGATCAAATGTTGCAAAATACATAAATGTATTTGGGCTTCCTCAGCTACAGTCCAGGTTTTACTCCGTACAGCAGAATTGCCAAAATCATGTCATGAATTCCATATGGAAAGCAGATTTTCAGTCTTGAAAACATGACTGAAATATGTAAGGTGTTCCAGTGATGAAACACCTTAAGCATTTACTCTAGAAAAACATTGCATATGCTTTTAAAGATCTAACTAGGAGAAAATCTGAACCCTTTTTTAATTTTTTCCTTTAATTCCCCACTTCTTTACGTCATGCTGAGGAAAGACAAAAATATAAAGACAAAGACCACAAGAAAAAATGTGTCTTTGAAATCATAAAGGAAATCTTGAGCATGGTATACTTCACACACATATTGCTAACAGTGCCCAATGTTGTAATAAACCAGTCTAAGTACCTTTAAATCTAACCCATTTGAAACTCTGTACTGGAACTATTCCATGGCAGATAATATTCATTTAATTGGGCCCACATAGTCCTATGGAGGAATTGCACTTGTCTTATCCTTGACACCTTATTATTTCTGTATATGCTACAAATTGTTTGCATGTCTTATAAATGTATCATCAAAGAGTGTTCAAACATTTATAGCTTGTTTAATTTATAAAGAAATAATGCTTTAAATATACATATTTTTTTCTGCAAAATCTAGCACTAACATGGCTCAAACTTACTATTTCATTTCCAGGAGGTGGAAATGACAAAAAAACATATTATTCTCTAAAATATGTATACAATATTGCAAGGTATGCTTAATTTCCAAGGCTTAAGATAAATTGAACAAACAAAAAAACCATTTGCACATTTGCAACTGAAAATATCAAGTGCAGTGCTAAAAAAGCACTCCAATTTTTTTTCTAGACAACATGGATCATAAAACTGTATTAAAATATTTAATTTCTGTTTTAGTAAAAGATTTTTCATCCATATCATAATAATGCACATTCCTTACAGTTTTTTTTTTAACCTTATTTATTTTTCAAAGTGTAATGAGAATTCAGGATATTCATCAGTGTTCTAGAGGAACAACAAATGTCTTTTTTAAAAAAGTCTTTTATATACTTCAAAAAGGATGATGAAAAAAAATAACCCTACTTTCCTAGGATCTTCAGAAAGGCCAGAGCTAGGGCTTAAAAATGGAAAACTTTATTTTTCCTAAATGATATATTTATAGCGCACTATCAAGGAAATTGTCAAGATTCAGCGAGGAATTTGAGGGATATACCCAGTCAGAATTAAGGAAGAGATTTCTGATAATTTAATCCACAGTGGCCTAAAACTTTTGGCTTTTCTTCTGTTTTTCTGTTCAAATGTTATCTGTTCATTAGTGCTAATTCATTGCTGCACTGGGAAATAGTTCACTGATTTATGGTTATCAGCTGTGAAATTTGACTTTTGAACATGAGAGGAAGACAGCACATATCTATTTTCTTCTGAGGCCCTGTATGTAATCAAAAGGAATTGTAATTATAGTCATTCCAATAGAATTATAGTAACAAACTGCTATGCTAGAGACATAGCTCACCTTGGAAACACAGTTCACACGCACAGGAATATTTTTTTTTGCTGATACAACTCAATCTATTCAAGTGTTTTTATCAATCAGCAAGTGTTAACAGGAAAAAAAATACTAAGGGACATATATTGGAAAATCTCTGTTATGGACCAATCTCTGTTATGTTGTATAATGTGCAACATTATATTTTAGGCTGTGATACAAAAGTAAGAATTTTTAGTGAGGATAATTCAAGGTATCCAAGGAAGCTTACACTTTAACTTGAGGGATAACTCACACTTTAAAAAATATGGCTCTGTTATTTAATTCATATGGGTTTTCTAATAATCATCAGGTCTACTGGCAAAAAGTTGTCTTTTTCTTTTACTTTGTTGGCTTAATTTCATCTACCTTAAAATATTGTTTTAATCATAAGACCAGCAAATGCAATAAATGTTTCCATAAGAAAAAAGCCCTTCATTTTTTATGTTGATGAGAAACTCTAGAAATGTTAGTGAATGCTGTTTTACAACAGCATTTTGCTTTCTTTTTCATTAGGTAGCATATTCATTTCTTTATTAGTGTGATTTTTGTTTGTTATTTTTTAAAAATCAAGCAAGAATATTTAGATTAGAAATACTGACAGAAATAAAGGCAAGTGCAGAATGGTTTATTACTAATCTCTTAAAAAATAAATAGTTTTATTAAAGAAAAAAACCCAAACAAAATAACTAGTTACATTTTAAGTTAGAAATATACTACATTATTTGGCTTGATGGAGATTTTACAGTCCCAGGAAGGAATATTTCAGACTCATTTATTAATGCAGGAAGCCTAACTCACAATAAATCTGACTGAGACACATACATCTGTACGTTGATATATGTATATGAAAATATTATTTTCCTTTCCTAAAATTCTAGTTCATAGAATTTCTAGGAGTGAGATTTTCTAGGAAAGATAAAGATGAGCATTAAATTAATAACATTGAAATTAAAATCTGTTTATTATTAATTCTTCCTGTATAATAAATTTAGATTTTGAAATGACTTGCTATAAAATCAATAATCAAGTGAAATTCAGAAATAATTGTAATCTTATCTAAGAATAATACATAATGCTAACAGAATGTCTAGAAGGTAAAAGCCTGCGTTAGTAATTCAGTCTTCTGCTATCATCTTTAACATTAAACTGAGACAAAATCATAGTGTAAGGAGTCTTCCCTACCCCATCCAAAATTGTATTAGTAAGAGTAAGAAGACATTTAAATAAAAAACATTCAAGGAAGACAACATGATCCTACTATACAAGATTCAGCTATAAAGCATCACTGAAACACACCTCAAAATTCAGCTGAAACACACCTCAAATTTCAGTCAGATATTGTGGTTAAGGGCTGAGAAGTGCTGGGTGACTCTGCTGGTAATGTTATAATTGATAAAAGTGAATTTGATGTGAAAGGAGCCCTAAAATGATATTGCATAGATTTTAAAATCTCAAGTCTGTCTATGTTCTCCTTTGAGATATCATTACCAAGCTCACAGTAGTGCTTGAATGTTTCCTATGTTAGGCTTAAGTTTTCATATAGGGGTAAAAGCATATTTGGTATATTCATTAGCATCAGAAATCATCTTGCTCACAGAAAACACTTCAATGAAAGAGAAATGAAGTATATGTCAAAATAGATTATTATGCTATGGAAACCAAAGAAAAACTACAAGTTCTGACTAGGCCACATCTAATGGTGCTTAACCAAGAAATCAGCACAGAAGTACAAGGACCAAATATGCAGAAGAGAATAAATACCTGAAGAAAATTAATATGTTGTTCCAAGATGTGTGACTGAAGCACTAGGGCAAAGTAAATTCCACAATGACCAATTACATGTCCAAAAAAAAAAAAATAATGCTAGCCTTCTCTCTCATAAATGTCATAAACCAGCCTAAACATGTTAATTTTCAGTGCTGCAGGAAGGGCTAATCTGTAATTAAAGTTTCTAAAACTTAGGGCACTCTGTACAGAAGAATGTGGAGCTTGAAAGCCTTGACAAAATAATGCAAGGTCAAAGTAAGAAGGACTACTGCTTCTATTAACACAACAAAAGAGCAAATATCAAAGCAATCTCTTTAACAATTGCAGCAAGTAAGTTGCTACATGTCAAAAATGAAAAGCCATGCAAGGCAGAGAAAAAGAGACGAGGTTTATGCAGAAGAGAAAACCTAAAATTTCCCTATCATACTGCTGATCAGCAGTGTAGTCGATACATGCTCAGCAACTGAATGGAATTCATTCCTGAGAAGAAATTTTCTATTATTGCTAAATGCATGATGTAGAGGAAAAAAAAAAAAAAATATATATATATATATATAAAAGAAAGACTTCAACGGCAAATGACATTCCATGGATCAAATCTGTATCTGCCTATGTATGATACTGACGAAAGCTAAATGGAAATGGGGTGATTTGATATGCCACTGCTGGGATTAGCTCTGATGGCAGCACTGTGCTGTCCTGTAATATTAACTGTGTTGCAGCATGATCCAGCTTCCATGCAGTCTGCAGGGGTCTTTCCTTTCACTGAAATGAGAAATTAATTGACTTCTTAGTAAAAAAAGAAGGGTGGGGGAAAATGACAAACTAAATAATGGAGGGTATTCATTACCACTGTTTTCAGCCTAGCCCAGTGCCCACAGCAGTTGTGTTTTCCCAATATCAGCCTGAGATAGAAGCTGTGACTTAGTTGATCACAGTCTCTCTCTTAATCTCCAAGCTTCTCCAAAGAGAACAATTTTCAGTCTGCACCAAAGCACTGTATCCCCTCTGCCATATTTTAGGTCAGAAACTATGGTGAAGGTGAAAGAGACTCAGAATTTCCCTCTCCAATACTCCCTCGTCACTAGAGTGAAGAAATACATCTCCATGGAGCCTCTTCTTTGCTGAATGCAGTTGGCTGTGCAATACCATGCCAAAAGGGTACTAGCACAGTTCTCTGCAGGCTGAATAAGCTATGTCCTGACCCTTGCTCTTTTCTCTGTGTGTATATGAGAGAGAAATAGCACTAAGAGAAATATGACAAAAGCAAGTCAGTAGCCATAAAGGCAGGAGCTACCTTAACGAACATACAGCCCAGGCTCTTTTAAGAAAATAATGTCTCATAGTAGCCTCTCATTTTTTTTTATGCCATATTCCTGCTGGCTTCCCAAAACTTTTCATTTATCTAGTGAAAATAGAGAGGCTGCTGACCTTCCCATTTCCAATAACTATTGAACAGGATTCATCTCACCTAAGCTTGGCTCCATAAAGAATAGCTCTCTAGCTCAGTATCATCATGCAGGCACCCTTCTTAGAGAATATTGCTTGTATTGGACACTCATTTCAGGATGCCCTAGATCATCTTACTGAAGAACCAAATGTATATATTGTCGACATAAGTCATTCTCCTTACATTTTTGTGTTCTTCATGAAAATACTACTCATGAGATGATGTCTTCATATACTTTTTTTCTTCCTAAGGCTTATAATATTTTGATTATAATGAAATCCATGTCAATTGACAGCTCAAAACCGGGTCTATACTTCAGTCACAATCTTACACATCTCAGCTATTTTTATAATAGCTGGTCTGGTATAGTAATAGCTTAATCAAGACAGTATAGAGCTTAGTACAGGCTAAGCATTTCTCTGTGTACAGACAGTACTGCTGTTGTCACAGCAAAATAACATCTAGAAGCTGTCCTTTGAGGTATGTTATTGTAATTGGAATTAAAAGCTTTGTAAGGACATAGTAAGAGGGGAAAAAAGCTAAATATGTAAAAAGAAAAATACTTCTTAAATTATGCATAGTCTCAGGATGTCACTAAACCACATAAATATGGCAAGATAGATTTCTTGGAAAGCTGTTAGGAATTCCCATTTATATCTAATATTTTGCACTTCCAGTCTTCATGATAGTTCATGAACATACAGTTATAGAAAATAGGAACAAACGAGATGTCTAGATGTTTTCTAGTCCATTCCCCCAAATTTAGCACCTATCAGTATTTTAGAATGGCAGTATTAAAGTCCTCAAGGAGATTTCTAGTGGTACTTTTTCTTCTCTGGAGGCAATGATGTTTAGCACAGGATGTTATCTGTAGTCTAGAAGAAAAAGAATCATAGAATCATAGAATAGTTAGGGTTGGAAAGGACCTTAAGATCATCAAGTTCCAACCCCCCTGCCATGGGCCGGGACACCTCACACTAAACCATATCACCCAAAGCTTCATTTAAACTGGTCTTAAACACTGCCAGGGATGGAGCATTCACAATCTCTCTGGGCAACCCATCCCAGTACCTCACCACCCTAACAGTAAAGAATTTCTTCCTTATATCCAATCTAAACTTCCCCTGTTTAAGTTTCAACCCATTATCCCTTTTCCTGTCACTACAGTCCCTAATGAAGAGTCCCTCACCATCATCCCTGTAGGCCCCCTTCAGATACTGGAAGGCTGCTATGAGGTCTCCACGCAGCCTTCTCATCTCCAGGCTGAACAGCCCCAACTTTCTCAGCCTGTCTTCATACGGGAGGTGCTCCAGTCCCCTGATCATCCTCGTGGCCCTCCTCTGGACTTCTTCCAACACTTCCATGTCCTTTTCATGTTGAGGGTGCACTCAATCCCACTGTCCGTGTCACTGACACATATGCTGAACAAGACCAGTCCCAGCATCAATCCCTGAAGGACACCACTCATTACTGTTCTCCAGCTGGACATGGAGGCATTGACTACAACTCTTTGCATGCAGCCATCCAGACAGTTCTTTATCCACCAAGTGGTCCACCTATCAAACTGATGTCTCTCCAATTTAGAGACAAGGATGTTATGTGGGACAGTGTCGAACGCTTTGCACAACTTCAGGTAAATGACGTCAGCTGCTCTACCCCTGTCCATCAGTTCCATAGCCCCATCACAGAAGGCCACCAAATTGGTCAGGCAGGATTTCCCCTTAGTGAAGCCACATTGGCTGTCACCATGCACCTTGTTGTTTTTCATGTGCCTTAGCATGGCTTCCAGGAGAATCTGCTCCAAGATTTGCCAGGCACAGAAGTGGGACTGACTGGTCTGTAATTCACAATCCATTTTCCCCTTCTTGAAAATGGAGTTATATTTCCATTTTTGCAGTCATCGGGAACTTCACCTGACTACTATGATTTTTAAATACGATGGAAAGTGACTTAGCGACTTTCTTTGCCAGCTCCTTCAGGACCCACAGATGGATTTCGTCAGGTCCCATAGACTTGTGCATGTTCAGGTTTTTAAGATGGTTTTGAACCACAACCTGTTCTACAGTGGGCCTAAGGTTTTCATTTTCACAGTCCCTGTGTCTGCCTTCCAAAACTTGGGTGGTGTGGTCAGAGCATTTGCCAGTGAAGATGGAGGCAAAGTAGTCGTTAAGAATCTCAGCCTTCTCCAAATACAGGGTAATCAGTTCTCCTGATAGCTTCTGGAGGGGGCCCATGTTGTCCCTACTCTGTCTTTTATTTGCAATGTGCCTATAGAATCCCTTCCTGTTATCTGTAATATCCCTAACCAAGTTTAATTCTAAGTGGGCCTCAGCTTTCTTAACCTGGTCCCTAGCTTCTCAGACAACATCCATATATTTTTCCCAGGCTACCTATCCTTGCTTCCACCTTTTATAAGCCTCTTTTTTCTCCTCTAAGTTTCCTTAGCAGCTCCTTATCCGTCCAAGGAGGTCTCCTGTCCTTCTAGTTGGGACACAACACTGTTGAGCTTGTAGCAGGTGATCCTTGAATATCAACCAACAGTCTTCAGCCCCCCTGCCCTCTAGGGCTATATCCCATGGAACCTTACTAAGGAGGTTCCTGAAGAGGCCAAAATCTGCTCTCTTGAAGTTCAGGGCAATGAGCTTGCTGCACGCTCTTCTCACTGTTATTAAATAAAAATAAAGCTTTCACATTCACTGTATTTACTGGAGTCTGCTATTTCTATTTACTCAAAACAGAGCTATCTCCATGACTGCAAAGTGGAGAGCTCAGAGGTATGCATGAAGTGGTACTAGAGTTCAAAACATTATAGTAAAATTTCTAAAGATAGGTGTTACTGTCTCTGGACCTTGTCTAAATATTTAGTGCTGGAAATGTGATTTTCCTCTGAAGAGGTTTTCGATGTCTCTTTAAAGCAAATGGTCATTTCACAAAGACAGCCTTTAGACACGTGCTTTCCTGTAATTTTTTTTTTTCTTTGATTTGAATAAAGTTTATTAAAAAAAGATTGGAATGAAAATGATCACTTTCCATGGCCATTTGTTTGCCTGCAGCACCACTTTTTAGAATATTCATAATGCAGAAAATGTGATTAGAATAATTTACTGTTCTTCATGAATAATAAATTATAGAATAATTTCTTATTCACACATCTCTTACAGAATAAACTTGTTTGGATATATTGCTTGACGTGTTATTATGATTCTATTATAACTTTTATGGACTAAAAGTAAGGAATCCCTAAGTTTGTTTCGGTACATTTGGGCATATTTCCTTCACGTTTAGTTTAGTACGTGTTTATGCTTACTGCATGTTTAGTTTAGCACATATTTACTTAGTTTGGATCTGGATCCTGCTGGATTCCTGGCAAGTAGTTTCTGTGTCTTCCTGGAGAATCTGCTATATCTCTTATCTAAACTCCTTTAGATTTTATGTTAATTTTCCTTTTCATTTACTAGCATTTAGTCCTGTGTAACGTGCCTTATTGCACTGGAATTTTTTCTTCTCTTTTGGAATGTAACTTCAAGTCCAGGTTGAAGCATCCAAGTTCTTAAAATTCATTAAGAACCCAGCTACTGTCCAAGTTGTATTTTCTATCAGAAAATCATCCTCTGATGGTCATAAGTTAATACACCGTGTGAAATTATTTATCATTCTTCTCCAGCAGGTGGGCTCCTCTCCCTTCTTCTGTGTTTTCACAAATTCTATATTGTTTTCACTCCAACAGCAAAAGTATGCTGTGTCCAGCTCCCTCTTATTGCCTCTCTGTCATCATTGGCACATTAATGACTGAAGTAAAATGATCTTCTTCTAGCAATGAAGTGAAAGAATTGATACTGGATAAGAATCAGGACCACCTGTCTTATGGTTTCCACCATTACTATCTGTCTTTTCTTCTTCATGTTTTCTTTCAGTGGAAGACTGATAGCCTTCAAGCTGCTTTTCCAGGGACCTCTTAATAGTAGGACAGTGGACTTTTCAAAACCTTAACAAGGCTGTTAAATGCAAAAATATCATTTGTTTTATTGTGTCGAGTGATTCCCAAGTTCTGCCCATGATAGTCTATTCGCTTCACTTTCTCTCTTTATTGAAGCCATTTGGCAGCAGGCAAAGGGATAGAAGAGGATTCTGTGAAACATATATATATGCATAGTGGTAAGCAATGTATTAAAGAAAATTCTTCACCCCAGGTTTCCCACAGCAGAGTCCCAGGGGTTCAGTTCTTAGAAAAACAGTCTAGTAATTGAGTATTACAGGAATAGGAGCAGCTTGAGCTGAGTGCCTTCAGAGACAGACACAGAACAAAAAAATTCCCAGAGTTTTATACCCTTACATTGTATGCACCTGACCATCACATACTCTTCATGCTCTGCATACTCTTGCACACACGTCTTGGTCCAATGGTGAATTTTGATCTGGAGTCTCCTTGTCTATCACTGGGTTAATTTATTTCTCCAATTGTTGATCCTTGCTAACATATTCAACCCTTTATATTCCAATTTGCATTGGTCTCAAGGCTTCCATTTACCTAACTAAGCACAGGGGGTAAAGTTCAGCCTTCTCCACTTGTGGCCTAAGGCTCCAGCAACTTCAGCTACCCATGCTAAGCCACCATTAACATGCTAAGCAAAACTACTCAGTCAGAAGAACTCATTTGAAGGAATTCATCTAACTAGACTTAATTCACAACACAGTGTCTATATGCAATGACTACTGCAACACACAATCCAAGGGATCTCTACAGCCAATTAATTGATGGTGAAGATCCAGCATCCCTAGTGTTCCCAGTTTAGTTCAGAGAGGACAATACTTATGGTGTTCAGTAACTCCTGGGTCATTTTGGTCTGTAGCTAGAGGAAAGGGGAGAGTTCCCATAAGTGCATAGTGGAGGTCTACAAGGATTCTGTGAGTACCTGCATGCCATTCCTAGCCAGCATGTTCCTTTCTCCCTTAAAGGAGGCAGCTGAGCCTAGCTATATGGCTGGAAATATTATGATAAAAAAGTTTCACCAGATCTTTATTTATTGCTATCCAAACTGTAGCAATTTAAGAGCAAAACACAAAATAGTTTTGTGTTGTACTGTAATAATAATCTGTCTGGCAAGTGTGTTCTTGCTAGCAGAAAGTACTGACTAATAAAAATCTCCAGTGATTGCCTGGTGAAAACAGAATTTCCTAGTTTGTTTTTCTAAATGCTTTTCTTTAGTGTTGACATCTCACCATGTCTTGTATCATCAAGTACAAGATTATTCCTACAGTATTTTTTTTCTTATGTAAGCTTCAGATATAATGGAAATTGTATGATTCAAACAATTTATCTTAGCAGGACAAATGAGCCAAACAAGTTTCTTCAAAAGGAGGAAGGATACCTAAAGTAAGGTTCTTTTTTTTGTTTCTCCATCTGTTGTCCTGAGTAATTATAGTCATTCTTTTGGGCTGGAAATAGCTAATTAATATGGGAGAAAAATATCTTGTATGAATTTGGAAGCAATTGTGTAAGAATTCCTTAAGCTTTTTTTTACTCACACAGTCTTCAAATTTGCAAAATTCTCTGCAGACAAGTGTGTATACTCTGCTGAAATGTATCTACCTAAGTCTTCAGAAAGTGATTCTTTTATACTGGAAAGAAAGAAAAATGGAGAAGTAATATAGCCTGCACACAATGACAGAGTAAAAAAGATCCAATAATCAAAATATCAGTGCATCATATTCCATCAGATAGTTCCAAAATGCCGAAATTTCCATACAAGGGGCAAACTTGTTAAAAATAAATATAGAGCTTTGATTGACATAATAAACTTTTAGCCCCTCTGTTAATATGAGAAATGTTTGACTGTATCCCCATGCATTACATGAAGAAACCTCATGTTCTCCATTATACAATACCTGCTGGTTTTGTTGTGTTTCTGATAATTAGTCCTATCTATAACTAAAGCCATAAAATATTCTGTCTGCATAGTATGGATGTAGTAAGTATTATATTTGTTGTAGATGAAGGGACAGATATGATAAGATAGGCACTATATCAAGACCAGCACATGAATATTCATGACAAATATTACATTTAGGTACATTCAGGTCTCTGCAGTGTTAAAAGAAATGAGTTTGCTGAATCGTCCCTTAAAGTATATTGTTCTTCTGTATGAGGTGTTTTTTTTCTGCATGCGCCTTTGCCATGCCAAAACTCCCCCAAAGATATTGTAACATTTTAAAATGTGATTCCCAGCGCAACTATTATGTGGCACAACACATGACTCCCAGGAATGCTTAGCCATCACAGCTGCAGCAGCCATTAGAGCTTAGCTTGTACGACAGGCAGGATACTACATGAGTCCATGTGGCCCCTCTGGCATCACATTTTGGAGCTCACTTTCTCTGTGACAGACAGCTCAGTAGGTTCCAGAAAGGGACTGGATCTCTAGCAGTCACACCCTGGGAAGAGGAGCTTTTCCTGATACAAATGTCACAAATAAATAAATAAATGATTTGAAATAAGCCAGCATAAGGCCCAAAATATACTTTGGTTGATCTCAAGAGCAGCAGTCCATGACTGAAATAAAAGGTGCAGATCATGGGACTAACAGGCAGACTGTGGGCAGATTTGGCATGAAAGTTTCATTATACTCTTCATCTAGCTATCAATAATAATTTGTTTCTTACCTCTTCTCTCATTCCTTTGGAAGCGATTATTGAGGTCTTACTATACCAAGGTTTTAATCTTGTAAAAATAGTTCAGATTAAATGGTCACAAGCAGAATACCAGAGCAGTTGTATCCATCCACAGAAGCACACATACTTGCATGCTTTAGTTCCATTTTTCCTGCCATTTACCAGTAGAGATAAATGAGCTTTATTTCTCACAGAAAGAAAACCTCACTTTCAGCTTCTTTGTCAAATGTTCCATTGTCGTGGTTTAAACCAACTCCCCCAACTCCCGGAGAGTTAGGAAGGAGAATCCAAAGAATGTAGCCCCCATGGATTGAGATAAGAACGGTTTAATAGCTAAGGCATAACACAAAATCACTACTGCCCTTACCACTACAAATAATAATGATAAAGCCAATAACAAGCGAAAAGAATACAACACCCCACTAGCCACCGACCCATAACTCACTCCACCCTGCCTGGCCGAGCACCACGTGCTCCTTCCTCCATTTTCCTCCAGAGCTCCACCCCTCCTGCTCTCTCTCCCAGTATGCATCATGGGCATCAAGTGCTATGGTATGGAATACCTCTTTGGCTAGCCTGGGTCAGGTGTCCTGTCTCTGCTTCCTCCCGGACTCCCCTCCTCCACCTGGCTGGAGCACGTGCTCAGAAAAGGCCCTGAACAAAAACACCCTCAAAACATGCTTGCTATCAAGCAACTGTTCCCAGCCCAGAAGTCAAAACACAGCACTGCACCAGCCACAAGAAGGAGAAAAATGACTGCTACGGCTGAACCCATGACATCCATTTCATGTTTTTCTTCTCATTTCATATTTATTGCTCACTAACTTAGAAAGGCAATTGCCCCTCAGTGCAATATCCACATCCATTCATTAAGGAGTTTGGGTTGAAGTTTAGGTTGAGGAAAGCACCACGTGACTAGGGAATGGAATAGCTGATATTACACTGTTAGCATGATGCTTTCAGATTAACTTAATTTTTCAAGTGAAAATTACATGTGTTACTTAAAAACGTGTTTTGTTCTGTAACAATTTGAAATGTTATCACCATTTTCATACCATTTTAGATGTTGAACCTTTTTAATTTAATTTTATTAAAATTTAAATTTTTTGTTTTCTTCCTTTTTTTTTTTAATTGAATCTGCATGATCAACTAGATTTGCTTTTAGCCTTCAATCTTCATGTCTTATTCAAAATTCCACTTTCAAACTATATTCACACCAGTTGGCTCCAGCCAAGTCTTCTTCAGTTAGCGTCAAGGTCAACCTTTCCTTTACTCTAGCACTAGATCACACAGCTGATAGGAAAACACAGAGAAAGGGGGGAAGCTGTGAAAGGAGGGATTGCCTGGTTTACAGTGAGGAATTCTGATTGTACAGCACTTTGACCTGTTTTGATTTAACTCAGTAGGAGTTTTGATACTGATTTCAGTGCCTATTGGTCTAGACTTTATTAAATAGATTTTTTATAGGATTTTTTGTTATTAAACTACATATTATATCATTCAGAAGGGAAACCAGTCTACCAAATGCAGGCACTTTAATAGTACATACAGTAGTGAGCTGTGAAAATTCACATTTAACCTTTGAAATGTCTCTGGAAAACATTATGCTCTTCTCCCCTGTATCACCATCAAAGGGCTCACTGGAATATGAAAGATCTCTACTTCTTTTGATTTCAGTGGGAATTGAAGAAATCAGTTCCATTAAAAGGAGAATTAATTTTTGGTACTAAAGGAACTATAGGATTTCTGACTGTTTGATAAGAGGTTAAATTGGAAATGTATACAAGCCTTAGATTAACACTAGGCAATTATTTCCACATGCAGTGTGGGAATCTTTCAAGCCCTTTTATCCAGTTCTCTAGATGCTTGTGATGGGTTCACATAAGAAAAAAAAGGTTGCTTCTCCCTGTTTTCATCAATACTGAAATCAAAGGCACTCAGTCACTAATTCTGCTGTTTAAAATTCAAATAAAAATTAAATATTCACTGAGTATAAAGAGTAACAGCTTATGTAATCTAAATGTATGTGATATGATTATTGTCTGCATTGTATATAAAACTACAAATATACATCATGTGTATAATACATATGTGTACATGATTAACCATGGACATACATATGTAATTTGTTTATTGCAGTAGTGGTATACACAGGTGTTTCCATCACTTAGTTAGGGATTCACCACACAGTCCACAGAAAGGACCAAGCATAACTGAAGCTTGGTTTATTTATCTACTTTAAGTAATTTATCTACTGTAAATACAACTGCCTCACAAGCATCAGCCTTCGGGTTCTGCTGATCAGCAGAGCAAGTGTGGAGTCTCACCTTCAGACAGGAAATACAGTGATTGATCCTGGTCTTGGAAGGGTGTTTCATTTTCCCTACAAGTACTGACACACTTCAGGGTTTAATCAAAACAAAAAGTTGCACAGCTTCTGTAAACAAACTGATCTTTTGTTTCATCTTACTGCACCATTACCAAATGGAAAGATGTAGGTAAAGTAGAGTAAAACTTTTTCCATTCATTCACAGTGAAAGGGTGAGAAGCAATGGACACTTGGTATAAGGAAAAAAGATTACACTGGACCAGAGACAAATCTAGATCTTGCAACTTATTCACTTAAAGCAGCATAATGTTAAAAAGCTGAGGCAATTGATAAAGCAGCTCTGAATTTCCTCACCATACTGTTTAAGAACAATTTAGGAAGTATCTCTGCAAAACTATAATATTTTTCAGAAATAAGTAGGTCATTAAATCCCCCAGGGATGTAATTCTACCTTCCTTTTATTTCCAGTGGTTGTCTGCCAAATTCAGTATTATATGGCAAAACTGGAGCACATAGCAAACAGCTTCGATTGCAGAAGCACCGCCTCCCTTTCTCTCCAATAGAATAACAAGAGCATACCTCTTAGAAATGATCTGTTTCCTTTTATCCAAGTGAACTGCAAGACACTGAAAGTGTGCTGAACTGTTCACTAAATCTTCTAGTATGCGTGCAATACATTCAAAGGAATTAACCACACACATCTAGAGAGATCTAGATTCAGGAGGCAGAAAGAGTAGGATGGAAGTAGAGTTCAGCAAAAACCCATGGGCATCCTTCTTCTGACTTTCCTTCAAGAGGATCCTCAGGGCACAGTTCTGTGGAGAACTGAGTTACCTTGCCTACCGCTAACTTCAAAAGGATTCAAGGGCTCTCTGTGCCTCACAGAACAGAGCTTTAGCCTGTCGACATGTTTAAACTCCAGGCATTTATTTTTAATGAATAAAATAACATTCCCTTCTATGCTCTCCCCTTTCACTAACACTTTTCTCCTTTCAGACCTGATTTAGAAAAGTGCTAAATACAATGAACACCTACTCCTTTCTTTTTCCTCTACCAATTATTGCTGACAGGCTCAGGTTTAGAGGATTTCTTTGTCACATGGGTGGTCTTTGGCCTACAGCACTGGAACATAGTAGTGAATTCAGCACTGTGGAACATCAGGCACAGAAGCAAAAGAAGAGGAAGGATAGAGTTATTTTTTTCATATTTTTCTAAATCAGATGGAGAGTATGTTTCTGCTCAGGAACCCCGTTCTTGCTTAATAAAACATGGCATCTATCTTTATCCTGAAAGCAGGACTTACTAATTACTGCACTTCTATGGCTGAATGAAAGCAATACCACAGCTAAATTACTAAACCCTTGCCACCACCCAAGCTGGCAGAAATATCATGCAACATTAAATCTAACAGGAAAAGAAGATGGTGAGATTTCCAGCTCAGGTCTTCTGACTGAGGACTAGTCTCCTATTCAAGGAACAGTAGAGAGATTGTTGAAAAGACAATATAGAGCTTTTCTTTCTGTTCTATTTTAATTTCTCTGAACAGTTATCGTATGACAAAAGAAGGCAAAACATGATAAAGCACACCCTGCCCTGGCAGTGAAACCTAGCAGACTCTGTGTCACTTTGCCCTTAATGTACCAGATCTGTTGGCAGATCTTATCTCAACCCATGGGGTTTGCATTCTTTCTGTTTTCCTTCCCATCCCATGACAGATGGGGCAGAGGGTAGTGAGTAAATGGCTGCATGATGCTGAGTTACTGGCTGGGCTTAAGCCACAACAGTCTTGTACTCCTTCAGAAGAAATATTTATTTAGCTTTGTATTCACTTTCTTTATTTGGAGTGAATTTTCTGAGTCTGCTACATTATCCCATATCAGAGCTCTTTTTTTTCCCCCAATCAACTGAGCATGAGTCACCTCTCTAATCCAACCATATGTCCATTCCAATCCTTGCACTGGCAAAAGGAAAGAGAAAAGAACAAGCAGAGGGCAGTATTGCCTATTTCGTCAGCAAAACATCTTATGTTGACTTAAACTATATATCACATTATGACCGTGGTTGAGTAGTGAGACTATGTACTTTGAATAGAGGGTGAATAAAACACCAACTAAAGAGAACTGCATATACAATTATCCTGTTTGAGTCAGGTTAGTTATTTGGTGAATTAGTCATTAAAATTAGCTTTTGTAAAGGACTTTGGACCTACTTCCTTTGACTCTTACTGAGCAGTGACAAAGGCACTCATTAACACAGACGATGATGTGGTAATGTGATCCCCATCAGAATCAAGAAGGGCAGAATTAGAAAACAGATCCACAGGTGAGGGCCTTCCAGTTCTACAGTGTCACACAAAAGTATGCCACCAGCCACTCTCACTGCCTTCTTTCAGGAGAAGACTTTGAGACTAACTAAAGCCATGAGTTCAAACCACAAGGGGTGGCATGCAGTCATTTGTGTTGTGTACACTTGTGCTTAGTGTTTGGTATTGACTAGCACTGGTTCTGTTCAGTAGACATCAGTGGGGGGTGTTTTGGTATTTAAGATCTGGTGTTTAAGACCTTGAGATGCTTAAAACTTCCTGTGCCTTACACACAAAGCATAGAAACTTTACTGCATTATCACTATAGGATGTCGTGAATGTGTATATTCAGGTAAAGGAACAATAATTTTTTGAGTCCAAGAGTCCTTTGCTGTAGCCTTGTGACTTCTCTGCCTCTGCATGCTGTACAGTGGATTCAATAGCACTCTCTTATCTGTGTTCCAGACAGATAGTGAGATAATCTGGGACAGGAACTGGCTTGTATGTTGTGTCTGTGTAGAAAAAAAAAGCAGGGAAACACATATATGTATGTTCTCCAATTAATAAATACAGATGTTGAGCATCTAGGGAACAGGGTGGTGAGAAACAATAAATAAAACCAATTTTAGTTTTGGAAATGTTTTCTATAAGGGAGAAAAATTTGTTACTTCAATAAGTATCTCAGCTACTTTGATGGCATTACGTCTTAGTAACAACATGTTGTAGGATACAGCATTTAAAAAGTTATGGTTGTATTAGAATTAGGTAATCGCAGGGGCTGAGTGGATAGAGAAAAGAGAGTGTTCTTATATTTAAAAACTTCCCCACCACATCACTTGTGTGTTAGCAGCAGGAGCAGAGGCGGGGGAGCTCATTGCTTGCAAAAGGCTGGGAACAGTTACAACATTCCCACTGCCAGAATACTTTATTAGTATTCCTTGTCTCACAGCCTGGCAAGTGAAAAACTAGAGACCTGTCATCAATTAGAATGGTGATGATGAGCCAGCCTAAAATAGGCCAGTGAACAGGGTAAGTGTCCCTGTGGTTTGCCAATTACCTAAATTATTTGCAGTAGTTTTAGTGTCAGCTGCAATGAATACAAATAGAAAGCATATGATGTCTGGAATGCAGCATGTTTAAGATCAGCTTTGGTGTTAACAGAGGAGGGGAAACAACTGACATGTTTTAACGGAAGTATTTCAGAATAGGAGCTCTTATTCGCATCTTCTCTCTCCCCACCTTCATATATGCAAAATAGGATCCATTCTGTCTTGCAGCCCTGTGATTTATATCTAGGGCGAACTTGGTGGAGGGAAGGGTGGCTCTGCCAACCCTGCAGCCAGTGTCACAGTATCACTGTCCAGTTTCATCAGTCCTTGGCATTGACTCACTGAGAGTGACCAGGGAAGCAGGCTGGCAGCACTGATGGTGGAGGTAGTACCAGGGGACCTCAGGTCTTTCTTCTGCGAAAATTCTGTTGTAGAAAGAAATTGACAATGAGCAGAAATAAAGGAAGTTAGGCAGCCCAGTACTCCTGAATTCAACCAAAATATGAAGAATAATTTAAAAATGGGGAAATAAAAATCTTTTACTGTGTGTCTGCTCAAAAGCTTTTTAGAAGATTTTGCAATACAATTCCATGAGAAACCTTTTACCATGGCTCAGAAAAGATTACACTTTTGTTAGTAATGGACTTTTATTCTTTATAGGGAGAATAGCGAGGCTACCACTGGTTTGGTGAATATGTAGACTGATCACTCTTTTATCCTGGTCTTCCTTTTACACTTCGCCTTTTCTTTATATCCTTCCACACTTCTCATTTTCTTTATATCTTTCCCTCCTACTTCTCTTTTAACTGCTTCAAAAATCATTAAGTAATTGCAGTGTCTTGACACTCATAATTCTTGTATATAGACACATTGACTTTTTTTGTTATTTAAAAGGTCGCATGAATAGCTGTTGGCATCTCTTCCAGTTGTCTGCTATTCCTAGAAGATATTTTGAAACCTATATATTATATGACTTGATAAGCATCTTCATTTTAAGTAAGAAGAACTGAAAACAATAAAGATTTGGTGTACTACAAAGTGACTTATAACTATAATGTCCTCTCTTCCTTTTGATTTTCATATATCCCAGGAGGCTACATCCACTACAAATATACATTCTTGGTTAAGGAATCAAAAATGTAGATGTTTAGAATATTGTCACTTAACATGGCTGTCCTCACCACTGTCAAAACACACAGACCAGGATAGAAGAAATAGGTAGTTTTCTAATTTTCCTCTCTATACTTAGGGAATGAGTATTATGCACCAATAGAACTCGACTCCCTACACAAAGCAGATAAGTTAGGAGAATTAACACAGAAGATTAATTCATCTACAGGAAAAACACAAAAAATATCACAAACATAATCTAGGAAGTATTGACCACTGGAATGAAGCAAGTTCTGAGGCACAAAATAGGAGCAGAGACCATTATATTGAAAGCAGCTCTCCAAGACAGAGCTAAAATATCAACTGACCTTATTCTGCTTACCAACAACAGTGACTAAAAATGAAGAAAGGAAGAAAAGAAATGAAAAAAAAAATGTTTAAAGAATTAAGATCTTTCTTACAAATTTCTTGCAACTTTAGAGTGTACAAAACATTCAAAAGGAGGTCACCATGATTACAAACACCACCTCCACAAAAAAAAAACCAAACAAAATCAAAATTATTTAATTCATGTATAGAGATATTATAGAAGTTTAGAGTAAAATTCTGGCTACTTTATACTGCACATACTGTTGTCATGTTATTAACATTATATTGGCTGATTCACTTCACAGAATATCCAGTATTGTTACTAAATTCCACAGTGGCTCTTTTATTATGCTAACTGATAATCTAGTGTGCTCCAAAGATTAAAGAAAAATGAAATTAGAGCTACAAAATCAAAGGGTAACAACTTTATAATGCCCCTTTAATTTAGTGAAATACAATTAAAGTCACACAGAGATAGAATTGACTATGAATACCTAAATGAATGTAACTGACAGAGTAAATGTTACAGAACAGGGCTGTGTAAGAGCAAAAAGAAATGTCAATAAACTTCAGTGCCACTGAGCTGTGCCACTGGGAAGGCACATTGAACAGCACAAATCTTAAAGTCCTTGGGGATAGCCAACAGCAAAGAAAGCTATGATGAATGTTTATGAAATCACAAGTAGAGAGTATTGGAAAGGGCTGATTTTATAGACATGCAAAAAGCACTAGAAATGCAATGTGGACTGTAATTACAGTAGAAGCTTGACAGTGCATAAGAAAAATGCTCTATTGATTGGAATGATGTGAGCTGAGCACACTGCAATTTGTAAAACCTTCAGTGCTGGCAGCATGCACTTTAAAAATGTTTTTTAATAGTCTGTAATCTATGGAGAAGTTGATTTGGTATTTACATTAAGTTCTCTGATGTTGGTAGAGACATTGTCATGTAACCTTCTTCATACTGTCATATCGCAAGTCATACTATCGTAGGCCAGTAGCTCAATAGTTCTTCGATGCTGGGATACTTATTAAAATAACATCTTTTCATATACTACTTCCCCTGAAATCTCCCTACTCATTACATTCTCTCTGTGAGAACAGCATCAATCCTATTTATCTGCATATCACCCGGGATCAATAATGGTGCATAAGGCCTTTTCAGTGCAGAGTGCCAATGCCAATCCGATTCTGTTTGTTAGAAATGTGAAGGGGTTATCTTCTACACACCCTGTAGCTATGGTAATAAATGAGTCAGTCATGGTCTATAAATATGAATGTCCCACGTGACATTCATATTTATCACAAAATCCATTAGTATAACTGAAAACAGAATTACATTCCTGTTGACTATGTAGTGTAAGAATGTAGAAACTACATTTTTAAATTTCTGTTGCATTATCCCTAGAAGTAACATGTATGGATACAGAAAAAAAGCCCTTCTTACAGAATTTTCACTAAACCTATCCTGTGAAGAGAAAGTAGGAGTCCAGTCCCTCTAACTGTCAAAACAACATACTTTCAAAATGATGAATTCCCAGAAAAAGAACTCATAAAGTTGCCTCTATATAGCGGACTGGAGTTTACATAAGCATAATAAGGTTTTACACAGTCAGGTTTTCACAGTCCAATTATTTTTACACTGAATAGTAAAAATTGAATAAACCTGTGCCAGGAGATTTGTCTTAGTTTTTTAGACATCTGTAATGCAGATTTTGACATATGAACTAAACGTCTAAACAACCTCTATAACTGGAGGGAAAAATAGTAGCTTCGAGAAGATGACTCATTTCATCTAAAGAAGATGCTTAAAATAAGTTGGATGAATCAGGGCCAGTACATGTCTGAAAAGCTCAGATGAAGCTATCTACATTGTAAATTTAGGTAGCAAGTAAAAATAATCTTTTTTTCCTGGTAAGGTAAGTGAAGGTTATAGACATGCATTCTCTAGAAAATAAGTTTTTTATGAAAAACTGAACTGATCACATTTATTTACATTGCACCTCAGTATCATTTTTATTTTTTAATCAAAAATTGGAAAGAGAGAAAAAGACAAAGAGAGGGAGAAGCTCTATGAAAGAAAAAATTAACTGCATCCTGCCTCAGTTATGGGAGATCTACATTGAAGTCCTACTCTGAACAGGAATCTTTGACTTATTTAAATAAGCTCTGCATCATAAATTGGTATTCTCCCCATTAATTGAAGTTCTTGCAGATGTTTCATTTATTGAATTAATCTTACAGGAAAATGACAGACTCCATGATGGTATATAGACCAGTAAATTAAGCATTCCCAAACTGGTTTTGGCACTGAGATTCACAGAATGGCCTACCTCCATACTACTAAATCTTATTCAGCAAAACATACAGACTGCAAGATATCTGCTGGAAATAGCACCTGGTTTAATTTAATTTCTGAATTGTGTCTGGGAGTTTTTTGGGACTTCTCTTTGGTCTGGATTCAAAATAATACCAGGTGCTACACTAACAATTCGAAGCATACAATTAAGTTAGATAATCAAGACAACCAAGGCCAATGATGGCTTCAATAAATCTGGATTTTCCAGTGGAAACTGTTGTGCTGTAAAATGCCTGTTTGTTTGTGTTTCTTCTTTTGCAATGACATGTAAACAAAAAATACAAATTTAGAGGCAAATCAAAATCAAGATAAGGCCAGTGCCCTAGACAATGGTTTACTGAACTCTGCTGAAATACATCCAATTCCTCTGCCATTTCCAGAAGGCAGCTGATCTAATAATTGATTTATTTTTTTTTATTTTTATTTTTTTTAACATTTGGAAGTCCACAGGTTCTACCAACCAGCTCAGTTTTTCTTTCTTTTTAGGAATTAAAATCTTTAAATTTTTATTTACCCTACACTATTGTGAATTAAAGTCCATTTCAGGACCCTTCAGAGAACTCTGCTACATGACAGAGACACAGTTGCCCAGATCATACCTGACAAGACAGGGCCAGTATGTATTCATATGCTTCAAGCCTCTCAGTGATGTAGACAACGCTGTTAAGTTTTTGTACACGGGATGAAGTCAAATAACTTTCTAGCATATGTAAATCTTCACCATGCACTGCACCAAAAGGTCTTCAGTCTTCGTTGCACAAAGCTAAAGATTGCTCATCTAATACAGAGAAATGCAGGCCCAAGCAAAGACAGCTAACTTGGTCCAGAGCACCTCTCAGTAAAGTTACTTGATATAGAAAGGCTTAACATGATCCCATATATGAATTGTATAGGCAGCAGACCTCCCTTGTGTGTGTCAGACCACATAGAACCTTCTTTCACTTCAGGTTACACAGTGAAAGAGACAAGATGTAGAAACTCCTGGTAATGAATCTGTTGCTTCGTATCACTGACATGGGTGACACTGCAGATGTGTGATGTATGTCCTGACAGAGGGTGGGAGATGCAGAGTAACAAGGCCTGCTTTTAGAAACCCCTGAAGTGCATGTCTATTATGGACTTTTGCTGTTGTGACAGGTTATGTTCTGGTCTAGCTTCATAATACTTACATGCTGTAGATATACCATACAGAACACAGCCTCAAAAATTAAAATTTGGCATATACAGTACAATCATGCTGCCTTTCTACTCTCAAGACTTGGATTGTGAATGTTTTTTAAAGTTTATTCCATTGTCACTCAGCATTACACTTGGATGGATTTTAAGGACAAATAAGAAGGAAGCGTGTGAACATGCTAAGTTTTGGCACTACTAAATTCATTTTAATATTTGATTTTGGCTGGGAATCTTTTATTTGTTTGTTTTGGTTGGTTTTTCTTTGTTGTTTTTTTCCCCAGAATTACAAATAGATATATTCATCCAGTGCATTGTAGTTATTGAATTAGCTAGAAGAAAAAGGAGAGCCATTTCATGCAAGAGGAACATTTACAGTGTACGTTCAACATTTCTGGGAATTTATGACTGACACATTTATTTGAGGTTATAAGGAGGTCTTGCTCTGACTAATAAGTCCTCAGAGAACCATAATTTAAGCTTGATGGATTCATTACTGTAGATAATTCCTTGTTTCCCAAGCATTATGTTAAAAACTCCTTGTACTCTTCCTACTCAGTTGTTTATAAAATATATTGTTTTCATCTTTGTAAAAATGTTAAACTAAACATGCCTTTATATATCTGTGTTACATTTTCACAAAATATTGTCTAGTGTAAGTCTCCCATATCTACAATTTCCTTTACAGTAATTTTTTACAGAAGTACAAGTGCTGATTTAACTGGCCATAAAAAGAGAACATTTATTCACAGCATCTGGTTTATATGCTATGTTCAGAGTGGCAAACATTTTTGATCAAAACAGCATTGGTTCGTCTAGACCATCCCCCTATCTACGTTACTGCAGTTCATATTGGATCATTTAATTGAAAACTAAGCAACCAAATGAATACTATTTTGCTGAATCCAGCATTCCTCCAAAAGAATAGTAATAAAATATATTGTAAGAATTAGTACCACCTGACAACAGACATTTAGTGAATCACATTTCAAAGAAGTAAAAGAAAAAGGATTTAAATCATGTTATAAAGTACAAAACTAGTATTTGCTGGAAGTTCTGATGCTCAGATCTCTTTATCTCTCTCCAACTCCTCTGCTTCTTGCATCAAAAATTTATTTTCTAAAAATTTTAATGCCAATTTTAGTATATTGTTTTGCAGGTGAGAGAACTTAACTAATACAACTGGCAGTGTGAACATCATTACGTTTGTACCTACATGTTTTTACAAGCCCATTTTTTAATTTGGTATAATTCCCAATTTTATAATTAGTGTAGTTAACATAAAAAAATTCACATGTATAAATATTACCTCATATATTTCCAAAAATGTATTCTCTGATCTGTTGTTCACTTGGACAGGTATCAGAATCATGTCATAGTGTGGTAGATGGTTCATAATAGCTTAAATATCAGAAAAAAATGCAAATTAATATAGAAAGAAACAATTGTTTGTCTTAATTATTATAATATTTTACTTCTTTATCATAAACTATTTTTGGACCATACTGCACATTCAACTCCCCAGCAAAGCAGAGAAAACTTACTTTCACTTTCAGGTCATGATCAGGACTTTAAAAATGTCACAGACAGTTTAAATATTTATTCATTTTCCCTTTTGATTTAAACACTTCACATCAGAGAGTATCTGTCTACATCTTTGCATAGCATTGACCTAAGCTTTAAAGCACAATAAAGCAAGGTTATGTAATCAATTCAAATAGCAGCAGCATCCTTTTTCCAACTGTGATCCCATCTCAGGCAAATCACGAACTGGCAGATTCAACATAGATTATAATTTTACTCCACAATGTATTTTCCTCTAAATAACATCCCAACTCCCAAAAGTTTTGCGGTAAGCTCCATAATGAATTACTGGACACCAGAGGAGGGAAAGAATGCTTTCTCATGAAAGAGACTTTAAATTCATCCAGTCCCTTTTTCATAGTCAGTAAAAAGTGCGTGTAAGGGTCACCTCTAAACCCCCATCTTTGGCTGAGCATCACAACTCTGGTGCAACAAATAGTGCTAACATAGAAAAGCATTCTAATGTGATCCTCAATTAATCATTAGCCCATAAAACTACTTTTCTCAAAGACCTGAGTAATTAACTTGATTCTAGAGTAGTAATTTAACAATTTCCCATCAGGAAAATTCTAATATATTGAACTCAATATAAAGAATACAAACTAAGAAAGTTGACTTTTGAAAGGAAGGGGCTCAGCAGAACAAAAATTCATAGACAAACATAAGAAGTTACTCCAGTGCAATAGAAATAGGCAATGGTTATTACATATGGTTACTTGTTTCAGACAAGTTATGAGTGGTGAAGTTAAAACCTAGGAAGAAGTCACAGTAAAACTGAATGTGTCAAGGATCTGTTCCTCTAAGTGGAGTCCCATGACACAGGAATTGAATTAGGAAGGTTGGAGCCACAACACAGTAGTGATTCCAGGGCCACATCTGTCACTGTTAATATTTGTTCTCAACATCCTACCACATCAGAGGGCCTACCTCTGAGTTACTGGTTTAGACTTAGAAGAACTGGGATGAAAATGCAGCATACTATATTGATTTTCTACTTTATTATATCTTAATATAGACATTAAGAATACAGCTGAAGAAAAATGTAGGCAAAATCTGCAGTGATACAGCAAAAGAAGATAGCAGAAAACACTGATTGAAATGGGCAATGCATTGGTGAAGTTCTGAATATAATAAGCACCTTGCTATTGTTATTGTCCCATGCTTACCAGAAAGGAATATGTTTAATCTTGTTTGAATTTGGAGTTCCTATATAACATCACGTTTAAGTTAAACAAGATAGAGTATTCAAAGGCAGGGACCAAAAGCCCTCCAAGACAATTCAGAAACCATTCTTAAGCTTTAGGTCTAGAAATAAGGTTTCATTTAGGAATGGAATTTGTTAATTCCTTCAATTGATTGTACACGTCTTTTACTGATTGAAAAAGTAGAAAAGAAAAAACTTAGTCATAAATATTCACATTGCCAATTTTACGAATATCATGTCTAGTTACCAGCAGATTCATCATAGAAAAACAAATGGACACATTTAAAATGCACCAAAATCAATAAAATATTTCTGAACTATTTATAGTTTCATAGATAGAAAAACTTCCACAGAAGTTCTCACAGTGTTTGCATAAAAAAATAAAACTAAACAAAAAAAACCCCAAGAAGCTATTGTTCCTTGGGTTCAAGTAATTGCTGTTTTCTTCCTACAGAAATGTAAGAAATGTAAGAAATGTTCAAAAAACTTTTCCCCTCAGTTCCATGATGACAGTTCTTATTGTGTACTAAAGTGGTCACCTGTAAAAACAGGTAATGTATAACTTGAAGCTTACATTTGCAGTCCTGGATCTTTGGTGAATATGATGGATATGAAAGAGCATGAGTTTAACAAGCTGCACATGCAGCTTTGGGAAATAAAACTCATGGCCTCAATAACTGTCCTGAAGCAGGATTTAGAAAAAAATTTTGTGCTCCATCTTCTGAAACCATAAAGAGGAATGTTTGTTCCTGCATTTGTTCAAACAGAACTATAAAATGATGTGCATTTTTTAACACAGCTTTAACTGTTAGTGTATGTTTTAGAGGACATGAAGCTCGTTGCACACTGCACAGTCACTACTGCAGCAAATGTTTCCACTGTAGGTCTTCAATGGCATGGAATGTTGAAGATAACCTTAAATATCCTGACATCAGGGATAGACTCATTAGCTTGTTGTCTTCCTTTATAACACTTTTGTCTCATCGTCCATCCCTTCAGTTCACTTGGTCTTTGAACCTTCCCTTCTCTGTAATACATCATGCCACATTTTTCAAACTTCAGTATATGTTAAAAAAAAACCCAAAACAAACAAAAAACAACAAAACAAAACCAAACCAAAAAAACAAGCAAACAAGCAAGCAAGAAAAACATGCTGCACGGTACTCTATTTCTGAGCTCTTGGAGAATTTTCTGGTGTTCTAAAAAACTTCAGTTTCTCTTCTCAGCCTTCTCCTCTGGGTTTTGGGTTTGTTTTTTTTTTTTATAACTATGGAAAAGCTTTTTACACATTTGAGTAATTTAATTTTCCTGTTACCTGAAGAATATGATATAGCACTGACCTCATGGACCCTCAGAGATCTGTCCATATGTGCTATCTGACCAAGTGTCTACCAATAATCAGAATTTCATACAGGGTAGTGAAGGAAATTAAAGTTTCTACACATTCAAACACACTGTCTTCCATCTCCTACAGGATTTTTTTCTTACTCGAAGATTTCAGTTGAATGATCAGCCTTTCTGACAGCCTGGGGAGAGATTTTTGAAAATATCAGCCAAAAATTAACTACCTAAATCTATATTTATGTCTCTACCTGATTAAAAGCTGAGCTGCTGTTAATTTATTTCAGATTGTTTCAGGATCAAAGACTGCATCAGCAGGAGAGCCAGAGAACACACAGCACTACTGAAAGCCACGCAATTGTCTGAATAGGACCCTATATTTATTGCTGAACTTTTATTTTTGAAGGGTTTGACCTAGCATTCAGATAAGAAAAAAACCCTTCAATTCTAAAAGTCTCTGACTACCCTTTCTGGTGTGCATCTCGCTGCTGGCTGGGAAGGGAATGAGATTGCATTATGAATAATAAACTCTGCTGAAGCTCATATCTGTTATGCAAATAAACATATTAAATGAATGCATTTTCTATGCAACATAGCTTTTGCCAGGAAATTTCTTGAAAACATTGTTTTGCCATTGACAAAGGAAATGTGCCAAATTCAAACCTGATGTGAGTGGGCATTTCTCGACTGGTGTCAGTGGCATTGTGCCCATTCACACCAGGTCTGTAATTTGCTTATTGTGCTTCAAAGGCTTTCATTATCCGAGATGTGCCAAAGTGCAAATAAACAAATTCGCCAACTACAGAAGAGCTTTTCCAGGGTCAACACTAATTTTCAGTTCACTTAGCAGGCATAAATTCCTTCCAGCTAAGTTCAGTCTGTATCAACTTTCTAGTCTACAGAATGAAAATCATTGGGTATTCTCAACTCTCTCTCATCTGCCGAACTGCTAAAATGAGACATCTTAGAAGGCAGCAGCCTCAGAAATTGTATCTCAGTAAAGGATGGGAAACTGGACTGATTCAATAAAAATTGACCTGACCTTCCTGTTCTGACTTCATCCCAGGCAAAATCTTTCAAGTTTCAGAAATGTTTTATTTACTCTTTCTCTTCACAAGTAATGTCAAATGTCAAACCAAAAGGCAAAGCATTTAAAAAAAAAGAAAAGAAAAAAAGTATAGAATGGACTGTTTCTGTGAGATCTTTAACATTATTTTATTGTTCCAAATTATGCAAATAAATGTCTTAACTTTGTGTTGTGTACACAGATTAAGCCATACCCCAGAAGCTTTGGGAGCATACCCATGGGATTTCAGAGAGAAGATGTAATGCTTCTGAACTCAGCATTTCCTTTCTCTCAGAATACATCAAATACTGAGGACTATCTTGATAACTGTCATACAAATTCATGTTAGCAAATGTCAAATTTGGCAAAAAAATTACTGAAGTGAGCAGTACAGTATTTGCCCTGAGATAGCTCATGACTCTGTTGTATTCCATAATCATTAGAGTAATATGGGTATCTACTGGTTAAAATAATAGTGACCTTGAGATCTAGATCATTTGGAGACACAATCAATGATTGTGTCTTTATGAGAATTTACAGAGAGAATTTACAGACTTTATGAGAATTAACAGAGTTGTATGCAGTATAAAAATAATAAATATGATATGATAAATTTCTCACTGAAGCTGACTTCTTTAACTTTTGGGGGATAGTAGTAGATGTGAAACTGGCTGCATATGACCAGGTCACATATTGTCTGGTGGAAAGCAGACTGAATTTCATTGGCTTTGATTCTGGGAGGTTTACATCCCTATCTGTCTTCCTTCAGGTACACAAAATAACTTACATACAAATTACTGACTTTCATAATATTTTTATTAAAATTTGAGTTTGGTTTTCTATTTCACCTACCCTTTTTACATTAGAAGCACATCTGTTACGTATATGAGCAGCTTATATAGCACAAAGCTTAAAAACGAGGTTCACTGCTAGAAGTATAGCATAACAGCAAATAGTGCAATTAAATCAAATCTGCAATTATCTGCATTCCCACTGACGGACATCTGCACATAACTTCAATGTGACTTATGTGCAAAGATAATGAATTCTATAATGCAAATTTACACATGAGGGTCAAATAAGGAACTTCTTTGTATTTGACAGTATATTGGGTGTTAGGTATTTGTCACAAAATAAATAATTCATCTCACATAGCCACTTGCTATGTAAATGATAGTCTATGGATATTAAAGCATTTAGCACTAAGAATAAAATGGACAGCTGGGGCCAAATGAATATCTCTCAGGGCACATTACAATTACAGTTCCCCTGAGAGTTTTTAACTCTTTTCATTTCTGAGGTCTGTTGTGAGGACATTCATTGAATAAGACACAGAGTTTGTTCTAATGCAGGTAGACCCACAAAAAAGAAGAAAAATAATGTAAAGCATTACATAAACTTTAGATTCTACTTTCCCTCATTTTTACTGTTTCTCAAATGTCTTGTTTAATTTGGATCTGATACAATTTATAAAAAAAAAACATTAAATATCTGCAAAGTAGCAAGCAGATGACAATCATCTCATAATTAAATAATAATTAAAAAATGTTCACCATAAACTGGGATTTGGCCAGAATTTGAGGCCCAAACTTACCCTTAAATTAGAATCATAGAATAGTTAGGGTTGGAAAGGACCTTAGGATCATCTAGTTCCAAACCCCCTGCCATGGGCAGGGACACCTCACACTAAACCATGACACCAAAGGCTCTCTCCAGCCTGGCGTTTAACACTGCCAGGGATGGAGAATTCACAACTTTCATGGGCAACACATTCCAGTGCCTCATCACCCTAACAGTGCAGAACTTCTTCCTTATATCCAATATAAACCTCCCCTGTTTAAATTTGAACCTGTTACTCCCTGTCCTATCACTACAGTCCCTAATGAAAAGTCCCTCCCCAGCATCCCTGTAGGCCCCCTTCAGATACTGGAAGGCTACTATGAGGTCTCCACGCAGCCTTCTCTTCTCCAGCCTGAACAGCCACAACTTTCTCAGCCTGTTCTCATACAGGAGGTCCTCCAGTCCCCTGATCATCCTCGTGGCCCTCCTCTGGACTTCTTCCAACAATTCCATGTCCTTTTTATGTTGAGGACACCAGAACTGCCCACAATACTCCAAGTGAGGTCTCACAAGAGCAGAGTAGAGGGGCAGGATCACCTCCTTTGACCTGCTGGTCACGCTCCTTTTAATGCAGCCCAGGATACAGTTGGCTTTCTGGGCTGTGAGTGCACACTGAAGCTGGCTCATGTTAAATTTCTCATTGACCAACACCCCCAAGTCCTTCTCCACAGGGCTGCTCTGAATCTCTTCTCTGCCCAATCTGTAGCTGTGCCTGGGATTGCTCCCACCCAGGTGTAGGACTTTGTACTTGGCATGGTTAAACTTCATGAGGTTGGCATCAGCCCACCTCACAAGCGTGTCAAGGTCCCTCTGGATGGCATTCCTTCCCTCCAGCTCATCAACCGAACCACACAGTTTGGTGTCATTGGCAACCTTGCTGAGGGTGCACTCAACCCCACTGTCCATGTCACTGACAAAGATGTTGAACAAGATCGGTCCCAACACTTATCCCTGAAGGACACCACTCGTTACTGGTCTCCAGCTGGACATTGAGCCATTGACCACAACTCTTTTCATGCAGCCATCCAGACAGTTCTTTATCCACCGAGTGGTCCACCTATCAAACTGATGTCTCTCCAATTTAGAGACACGGATGTCATGTGGGAAAGTGTCGAACGCTTTGCACAAGTCCAGGTAGATGACATCAACTGTTCCACCCCTGTCTGTCAATTCCAAAGCCCCATCATAGAAGGCCACCAAATTGGTCAGGCAGGATTTCCCCTTAGTGAAGCCATGTTGGCTGTCACCATGCACCTTGTTGTTTTTCACGTGCTTTATCATGGCTTCCAGGAGAATCTGCTCCAAGATTTTGCCAGGCACAGAAGTGGGACTGACTGGTCTGTAATTCACAAGCCATTTTCCCCTTCTTGAAAACGGGGGTTTATATTTCCCTTTTTCCAGTCATGAGGACCTTCACCTGACTGCCATGGCTTTTCAATTCATTTTACATTAATTTAAGAGTCTCACTGAACTCATCCTCTTATTCCATTGCTCTGATAAATTATTTTTCTATTCACTCGGACCCTAAGTGAACTTTTAAAAGACCATGAAGATACACACATCAAAGAGTGGCCAGGCAAGTGAACGGGTAATGGTATCTCTCCAGACCCTATGGAGACAATAAATTGGAGTGAATGCTCACAGCCTTACCCAGAATTGCAGAAACTTCCTTTAAAGATAAAAGAAACAAAAGCTATTTTAACTTTCTGTGCCCTGCTCCTGCAGTTAGAAATGCCATGAGCTTCAAATTGGCTTTCATACTTGTAGTGGTGAATCCAAGGAAACTCCACTAAACGCAGTAGAAATGCTCAAGGATTATACCTCAGTTTAAACTCAGCACCTTCTCTTCACTAGAAGTGCAATTATATAACTGGGACTTCTAGTATTCAGTGGTTACGTTGAACATGGTATAAACCAGACTGGACTTGATTTACTGATCTAGCTGTTACATGTATTTCAATTATCTTCTCCTCATTGGTTTCAGACTGCTTATATGATACCCCTGCCAACTACCTAGGCTTCTCTAGGGCTAATTTAACAGCCAGAGATCAGATTATACAGAAATTTGATCTTACATACAAAGTAATTTAAAAAATAAAGTCTTGGCATCTGTGATCGTCACTGTTGTATCAGTGCAAAATCTAAACTATGTCAGAATAAATTATAAAGCTTAATAAATAGAGAATATTAAATAGATTATACAGACAGGTAAAGATTCTGAGGTTTTAATCATTTGCAAAATGTGTCTGTTCCCAAGTTAACCTCCCCTCCAAGCCAGCATGAGCTGTTATTTTTTAATGCCACATATCAACATTTATTTCAACTTCAGTTCATGTTATCTTGATACCAGTTATCATAAAATGAGATCCTTGCTGAATTCGGCTTTGACTTAAGGCAATGAAATTATAAGAGTTACTCCTATATGTGTCCTGGGTTTTCAGTATCCTGGTTCAGCAGAAAAATTGTTAACAAAACCAGAATTTGACCTCAACACACTCTCATCCAATTCTGTAAAACAAAAGAAAGAAGAAGATAGTGTTAGATTAGCAAAGATACCTAAATATTTTTGTGTGTCTCTATAGTAAAAAGTCCAGTGTTAAAAACTTAGAGGTTAGGCCATAAATGAAAAGAAAAACTTGTGCCCTTCTAAGTCTTGGACATTTGAGCTTTCATGCATAGATGAAAGACACCTAAGGCAACCTTACTGTGGTTGACAAATCCATCTAGTATAGTGCAAACCTTGGCAAACTGGAGTTTAGACCTTGAGTAGCAATACTTGGGTAATAATGAGCAGCACCAGCTCTGACAAGGAATTGGGACCTTGCTATTCAGCTCAGGCAGAAACCGAGTTTCTGGGGTGCTTTTTACTCTGCAGCTAACATAGGTGGATTCAGTACTCTGCTGCACTGTCAATATACTCTTAGTTACCTGGTTGGTTTGCTTTATTCAGGGCTGTAAAAAATTTGCCACATTTGAAGCCAGAAAAGAAACCTGTCAGTGGCTGTGAGGGTGTGAGTAGGAATTGGTGCTCTCTCTGGGGCTGGTTAGAATCATCTAAACATAATTTACTTGATTATTTCAATATTATAGCTTTTCTCTCTGCTTTAAAAATGTCTGTCTACAATCTGATAATACCTCCACAGTCAGTATTGTAGAAAGACCTTGCACCTTTTCTTCAATAACCTTAGTCCTGGTGGATTCAAACTCTCATTGGTTTTGTTTTCAAAGTCACATTTGTAATATGGTGACAGCTGGCTCAGTGCTTTTTTATGTCATTAAAATCCAATATTTTAAAAGAGTAAGTTCTGTGAAGCCAAGACACCGATTCAAACAAAAAAAAAAAACCAAAAGGTGTACTAAAATCTCAGTTGGATGTTTTTTCTCTGTGAGGTAACCTTTCTCTCACATCAATAATTAAAGGATACTAACATGAGGCAAGAAATGGCCATGATACTGCCAAGTGCAAGACAGTTTGGACCTCCAGCTGCAGAAACTGGTAAAGGCCAGGAATTTTTCAGTGTGCCTAGTCCCACCTGAACTTGATAGCTTGTTGAAATTGATGGAGCACAAAGGAAACCACCAGCTGTGGCATGCAAATGCGGTGCCTATTCCAGTGGCAAGTGGTTCACATACAATGCCTCTCCTTGCATATAAGAGCTATTTCAGGTTCTCCTGATGGCATGGGAAGACAAAACGAACAGATCTGAACTGAATCAGTAACGAGTGGTGTCTCTCAGGGATTGGTGACATCAGTTTGATAGGTGGACCACTCAGTGGATAAAGAACTGTCTGGATGGCTGCATGAAAAGAGTTGTGGTCAATGGCTCAATGTCCAGCTGGAGACCAGTAACGAGTGGTGTCCTTCAGGGATAAGTGTTGGGACCGATCTCGTTCAACATCTTTGTCAGTGACATGGACAGTGGGGTTGAGTGCACCCTCAGCAAGGTTGCCAATGACACCAAACTGTGTGGTTCGGTTGATGAGTTGGAGGGAAGGAATGCCATCCAGAGGGACCTTGACACGCTTGTGAGGTGGGCTGATGCCAACCTCATGAAGTTTAACCATGCCAAGTGTAAGGTCCTGCACCTGGATCAGAGCAATCCCAGGCACAGCTACAGATTGGGCAGAGAAGAGATTCAGAGCAGCCCTGTGGAGAAGGACTTGGGGGTGTTGGTCAATGAGAAATTTAACATGAGCCAGCTTCAGTGTGTGCTCGCAGCGCAAAAAGCCAACTGTATCCTGGGCTGCATTAAAAGGAGCATGACCAGCAGCTCAAAGGAGGTGATCCTGCCCCTCTACTCTGCTCTTATGAGACCTCACTTGGAGTATTGTGGGCAGTTCTGGTGTCCTCAACATAAAAAGGATATGGAATTGTTGGAACAAGTCCAGAGGAGGGCCATGAGGGTGATCAAGGGACTGGAGGACCTCCTGTATGAGAACAGGCTGAGAAAGTTGGGGCTGTTCAGCCTGGAGAAGAGAAGGCTGCGTGGAGACCTCATAGTAGCCTTCCAGTATCTGAAGGGGGCCTATAGGCATTCTGGGGAGGGACTTTTCATTAGGGACTGTAGTGATAGGACAGGGAGTAACAGGTTCAAACTTAAACAGGGGAGGTTTAAATTGGATGTAAGGAAGAAGTTCTGTACTGTTAGGGTGATGAGGCACTGGAATGTGTTGCCCATGAAAGTTGTGAATTCTCCATCTCTGGCGGTTGTCAAGGCCAGGTTGGACGAAGCCTTTGGTGACATGGTTTAGTGTGAGGTGTCCCTGGCCATGGCAGGGGGTTTGGAACTAAATGATCTTAAGGTCCTTTCCAACCCTTACTATTCTATGATTCTATGAACTGAGACAGTTGAAAAGAATGCCCTGACCACTGGGTTAATGAGAGATTGGTCAAATGCTAATATTTCTCTCTCTTTCTCTCCTGTGCTTTTTCAATAGCAGAATGCACAACTTATTTGCAGATGGAAAGCTACATCATCTTGCTCATTAGCTGCTGTCTCCCCTGCAGGTCTCCCTCTGAGATTGCCCTTTCTCTGTGTTCCCTTGTCATATCCACAAGGTCAAAAAGTTTGGAGGAAGCATAATGTTTTTTCCAGGTGTTTTTCCTAAGAAGTTTATTCTCTAAAGATGCATTGCTAAAGACTGCACGATAATAGGGGACGTTACTTGCAGCAAATGAGTATTTTGTGCAGCATACTGAGTTTTCAAATCTGTCTTTACACAACTTGGGACAGAGATACTGATTGATGAAAGAGAATTCTGAAATAAAACCCAGGAAATTAATTTTGATCAATCAAAATATTTCATTTTTATTAGTCTTGCAACATGATTTTGAATTATCTCAAAACACAGTAGAATAATAATACATACAGTACTAGAATATAAGGTTAGTCATTTCAAAGGAGAAATTAAACCATCTTGTTCTAAGTACATCAAAAAAAGATTTTTGGTTTTGCCAAAATAAATTTTCAATTGGATGTTCATACTCCTACAAACAATTTCAATTTCAGAGAAACTGCATTTGCAAATGGAAAGTTCTTCCATCCTTTTTTTTCTGGCCAATGTTAACCAGATGTTGCTTTCACAGGAAAATGGAAGGAAACCAACATGCATGAAAAGTAAATACATTGTTTCCATTTGTTCATTCATGTGTACATTTTATCTCTTCCTGATCTGAAGACCATTGACGTTAATGGAGATATTCCCTTGAATACTCATCATGCATTCAATTTTTAAGCAAATGTTGAGACAAGCACAAAGCAGCTTATGTGCTTCCCTGTATTGCACTCTTTCTATGAATCTGCATGTTAATCCACAGGTAAGCAATTCTGAGGTCTTTCTTGATGAACAATTAGTGCAGCAAACTGTGAGGTGTTTATTGTTATGTGCAAAACTTTTGTAAAAATATTCCCTAACCCATTTTAACTATGAAAGGAATTCAAGCTGTTGATCCCCAGAGCACATGGCACTAATCTGCTTCTTGTTTAATACACTCTTCTCCTTTCTTTCTCACTTTGATTACTTCTGAAGTCTAGTTTGTTGTTGTTCATCATTTCTTATTGTTTTATTATTTGTTATTAATTTCTTAGTTTGCTTTTGTTATTTGTCTTTCTTCTTTGCAATTGCTTTATTTATTTGCATTCTGTTTCTACAGTATTTTTCCTTTTACTGTTATTTTTCTTCATTAGTTGCAGGAAAATTTGATCTCTGCATATCATGCAGCTTGTTTTTATTTCATTATTTCACATGTTTGTGTTGCACAGCCACCACTTCTCAGCTTCACAAAGTGTTCTGAAGACAACTCTTATCAATAGGGCACCACTGAACTCCACAGATAATGCTTTATTAAAATGTTACAGTGAAGCTGAAACATTGCACAGTAGGTAATGTAAAACCATTCCCAGCTTGAATATTTTTGAGGATCAAGATGATAATGATAAGAGCAATGTCCCAACAGGGGATTCGCCACTTACAACTTAATCTACAAGTCCCCTACAGGTGTGTTTTGGTGGCATTGAATGCTCACCCAAGGGTTATATGAAAGCCTGAAGCTAAGGCACATAAATGGTTCTATAAGGTCTTGTAACAGAGCCTAAGCTCTCTGGTTTTTAGAGACTTTGTTATTAATAAAAAGTTAATAGGAAGTAAAAATATTGTGTGGGAAATATGTGCATAACAGCCTTATTTTCTTTGTGGTTCTTTCCTGTAAAACCGCTCAGGAAATATCGTCCCATACTGTGTTTTCATTTTTAAAAGCATATGTAAGTGGTCTTTCATCTCTGTTTTATCTGTGGAATATTTAGATATGTAATATAAAAAGGATTTATAAAACAATAGTGGTCTCCACACTTGATTTCTTTAGTGAGAGCAAATGCAATGTTATTAATTTCATAATCTGGACTATATTTCAGATTTGAAAAGCTGAAGTAAGTTAATGTTTTCCTGAGCAAAGTTATCAGGCAGACAAACACTATAAAAATGTTATACAGCCTTCCCTTCTCATCGTGTTAGCATAGATCTTTGATCCTCAGATCTGTAGTTTTAAAATCTTAAAGGACTAAGAGAATCTACCATTTCTTTAATAATATTGGACATTTTCAGGAACTGTATAATGTCCTCTACTCCAATGGTCAAAATTTTCAGGCTGATTTAGGTCTCTTTTATGAATTTAAACATAAATATGAACATTTTCAAAGGTTTGTGCTCTGTTACGAGTCTACATTTCCCCCCAAATCTCTTAGAAAAACTGTTCAGGAATTATCTATTGGAATGGTTAAGAGAGGGTGTTTGGTTTTTTCCCCTTATGAACCCTTACATGAACAGTTTTAGACCAACACTTTCCAATCAGATCAGTATTACAGGAGCATGGTCTTTGTTGTATCTGCTGTTCAGGGAAGAGATCCCCACAGTGAATTTAATTTGTATGTGTCATGGTTTGAGCATGTTTTGAGGGTGTTTTTGTTCAAGGTTTTTTCCAGCCAGGTGGAGGAGGGGAGTCCAGGAGGAAGGAGAGACAGGGCACCTGACCCAGGCTAGTCAATGAGGTATTCCATACCATAGCACGTGATGCCCAGGATGCATACTGGGAAAGAGAGGGAGCTGGAGAGGAAAATGGAGGAGGGAGCACGCTGTGCTCAGCCGGGCAGGGTGGAGTGAGTTATGGGTCGGTGGCTGGTGGGGTGTTGTATTCTTTTCACTTGCTGTTTGCTGTATCATTATCATTTGTAGTAGTAAATGGCAGTAGGGGTTTTGTGTTATGCCTTAGCAATTAAACCGTTCTTATCTCAATCCGTGGGGGCTACATTCTTTGGATTCTCCTTCCTAACTCTCCAGGAGTTGGGGGACTTGGTTTAAACCACGACAGTATGAAATATCAGGGCTTCTCACTGTCACTATTATCATGGACATGCAAATGACAAAGCCCTCAAGTCAAGGCTGTACATTATCACCTTAAGAAGCAGAGGTTGAATCCTAGCCCTAACTGAACTCCCATGTCTCTCAGTGACACCAGGCTTTTAGCCACTGTCGTGGTTTAAACTAAATCTGCACAGTTCCCCCTTTGTTTCCCCTCCCACCCTCACCTTCCCACTCCCGGAGGGATGGGAAGGAGAGCCAGAGGAATACAACTCCCACGGATTGAGGCAAAATCAGTCCAGCAATCAAGGTATAACAGAAATCACTACCGGTACCAATAACAAATCAATGTTAGAGGAGACAAACAAGGAGAGAGAATACGATACCACCCGCCACCATGAGGCCAGCCCGGAAGAGAGAGAGCTCCCCCCTCCCCTCCTGGCCAGCTTCCAGTTGCCTCCCCGAGCAGGACGTGCTGTGGTATGGAATACCTCTCCCACTAGCCCAGACCAGGTGCCCTATCTCTCCCTCCTCCCTGGCAGAGCATGAGCTGCTGCTGAACCCATGACAGCCACTGATACACAGAAGGTGTTACATTCAAGGGGCTGAAATAGCTCACAAGATGCACATTTCTACCAGGTGACTGTGTTGCACAATTCTGTAGACCATAGTTAGTATAAAGACCTTATGTAAGATACTTCAGGCACTGTGAATTAGTGTGTCTGATAAGACCAAATTTCTAAATTCAACACAACTTTCCCCTCCAACACAAACAGGACACTTGCAGTCGGCAGCAAGAAGCTTCCGTCTTCTTTATTTTGCCTAAATGATGTAGAAATTCTCTTCACGGTAACCACAGGGAAATACACCAAATAAATATATTATAAAAGAATAGCACTTGATATATTTCACTAGGTCTGAAGCCTAGAGAACTGTATTGATGCTTAACAGTCCTACAGTGAGATCCCATCAGTTTCAGATTACACTTCTGTGACTTTCTCTATGTAATTGCTTTCGTTACCCATTCTCTTTAATGTTAAATTCTGCAGTTCTTGCAAGTGGTTGAATGTTACGCATCCACATTGGTGCAAAAGCAGTGCAAAAAGGATTCTATTTACTTCAGGCTATACAATTTTCTTTAAAATATATATGTATACTTACCTTCAGTGAATGTGTTTGAAAACTGAGAGGGGGAGTAGTATATATAAAAACCCTTCTCTTTCCTTCCAGTAGCATGAGGTAAATTGCACAATGAATCAATTTTTATGGATGCTGTTGACTTGCAACATTTGCTGCTTTTAAAAATTAATAGCTGAAATAATGAACATTCTCAAAAACTTTCTGAAGAGCCAGATTGATTAACACCCTGAAATGAAAAGCAGTTGACAGGTAGAATATTATCAGCTAAAATTTTCTGTAGCCTGATCAGACTACAACCTAAACTTATTCCGGTAACACAAGTTTGCATGTTTTGGTTTTAATTTTTGGGAAAATAAACAAACTTAAGTCCCATATTGTGCTTTGCCTAGACATGCACACATAAACATATATAAAATACTCCTTCCTGTAAAATTAAATGAAGTTTAATTTTGTGTAAATATTAATTTGAAAGCATAATAGCTCTGTCATCACTTGATATTAATATCACATTATTCTCAAAGTGATGAGAAATTCCTGTGTATAAGGAAATGTGCACTGCATTTTGAGCATTTTCTAGATAGTGGTCCACATCCCAAAGTACTGCAACCAGAAATATCTCTTCTGAATGCAGATACACAGCTTCACGCCAGTATTTCTATTTACCCCCCTTTCTGGGTCTCATTATTCATGGACACTTAACATATGAGCAGCAATTCAATGCAAAAAAGTGTCAACCATTTCTCTTTCTAACTTTGTATTTTTTTCTTCAAGCTGGAATTAAATAAAATGTTGTTTACAATTGGAAATATTTCAGGTTATGATAAAAAATAAGAAATTAATATTTTGGTTAAGAATTAAGCTATTTTTAATTTTTTTTAAGTGTACATAATATTTAAAATGTCTTAAACTCAATGCTATTCCATGTTCTTTATTGCCCTGCTTTTTACTGAGAAGATATTGGTCTGAAATAGTCAAAACAGATGCCTGAAGCATGATTAATGAGACTGGCTGAGATACTCAGATAATCCAGGTAACTTCATCCTGCATTACAAGAACTGGATGGACATAAAAGCCTCACTTTCGATAAATGTTATCAGTTGCTCAGCCATACACATTCTCTATCTCCAGATTCTTTAACAACAGCATTTGAGAGGAACTTCTGAATGAAAAAGTGAAAGTCTGAATGTTATAAATTTCATGTTCTTTCTATTTTTCATGTCATTAAGGTCCACAGTCTCTCTTTTCACCAGTGGAAGTTTTCCCTTCATTATTCTGTTGATTAACAATTTCGTTGTTACTAGGAAAGGAAGCTGTAGCAGCAACTGTCTTCCATGTCCCACTCAGGCATTCAAGTAAATGAAGCTATGTATGACTGTGTGAGTCAGATTGTGAAGAAAACCTTTGTGAAAATTTCAGTTGGCAGATGGGGATATCATCTATGTTGTTGTTGAAGTCCTCCAAGATAATAAATATTACTGTCTCAATAATCATGTTAGATAACTTCTCTTTCAGCAGGTCTTGGAACTGTTAGGTGTCTTGGGGGTTTATAGATTAACAAGATGTCAAGGCTGGTCTTTCCTGTAGTCTTCTAAAATAAAGGGAAAAGTCGAGAGAGTCTGCTTCAGCTGAATTAATCGTATTTCTTAAATATGCAGTGGAATTACAGATAGTTAATAAAACCATGCAATCAGTTTGTCAGTTATATAAAAAATAAGCTACTTTACAAAATGTAATCATTTCAGCTGCAACATGCAGACCATTTTTAGGATAAGACTTCCAAATACATACACAACCCATGAAAATCAGAGGACAGAGGAACATAAAACAGGACAAGATGGATTTAGAAATATTACTCTGAAGGAAAGTCCTAAACTTATGAGGAATAAAGAAGCATGAAAAGAAACTTCTGTAAAACAGTGTAGACAAAGTGATAAATGTGAAGGTTTGCTCTTAGCTCAGCTCTAATCAAGGCATGCCTCTTTGTTCAGTTAGAATTACATTGTGTCCCTGGAGGACTAGCACATCTTTCTGAAAGCAGAGAAACACCGAGGTCTTTAGCATCTGTCAATATATTCTTGCTAAGTGCTAAATTCTGGCTCTGTTTAGGCAAAGATGAAGACTGAGGGATTCTCAACTTCTCAGAGACATCCTGCTTGCAAACAGAAAAAGTTGTCACAGTGTAGGCTGTTGTCAGTCCTTATTGGCTTGACAGGAGAAAAAAAGAAAAAGAAAGCTTTCTTCATAGGTGATATATCACCTACAGTAACTTGCTCCGAGATGTAAACTACTAGAGTGTGAACTCCAAGGTCATAGATGGACTCATCCTCATCTCAAGGACCTCCACAGCTGTGATTGTTCTCATCTCTCACATCTCCGTTGTGCTTGAGTAATATAGCTGAAACAGCCTCATCCTATGTGCACATATATAAAGCCATGTAATGGCTTCATCTTGAGTACACTGAAGCTGTATTAATTATGTGCATTTACTACCCAGAATTAGTCTGAGCATTTGCTTAGGTTATGAAACATTGATTTCCATGTTCCAGGGTGGGGGTGGGGGGATGGGATTGAATTGTTATCTCCAAATCAGACCAATGGGCAAAGCATTGAAAATGGCATTGTATAAATTATAGTACAGCAGCAGCAGCGCTAGGAAAATGTCACTGAGCAGAATAATAGTATACTACAAGTTAAACAACAATGGCAATAGGAAGATAGGAGGCCAGAATCAAAGATACATTCACAATTCAATTTTAAACTTTTGTTGCCTGACTCCAAAAAAGCCCACTTGCATCCATAAAATGTTATCTCCAGATTTATTGAAAACTCAAGATGGATGGGCACTTCAACTTCTTATGATTAATTATGGGCAGATCTGAGCACCAGGAATTTGCTCCTGTAAGCTGCTTGGGCCATGAGGAAAGAAATATACCCAGAAAACCCCAGCTGTCATTTACTCCAGGGAACCAACTTAAGGCAAAGCAACATGAGGATGGAAGCAACATTAAGGAGACTAAAGGACGTCTGTTTCACATCTTAATTGCCTGAGCTATTAAACAAACACATCTGGTGTTGATGCCTCTTGAATACTGTACATTTTATGTATCACATATGCCTCTCTGTTAATGCTTTTATGACCTGCTCACTTTGGGCTTGGAATTAGGCTGCTAGATTTTATTGTTATTATTATTATAATCTTCTAATGCAAAACTTATTTATTTGGTGATTTCATTTTACTTGTTTTTACCCTCAGCCTTTTGGGTTTTGCATATTGCATTGTCTATCCATTCACCTTCTGCCATGTCTTATTCTGCCATTTGTTCAATAGAAATTAGCAAAATTAAATAAAGGAAAATTCCACTGCTGACAGGCATGAATTTGTTAGAGTGAGTTAAAGGAGACAAGTTGCAAAATTTCATTATGGAGCCAAGCAATTGTTAAAAGAGATGCTGCTTCTTATTTGTTCCATAATGCTTTTATCATTTCCAGCTTTATGACAGATTGATTTGATAAAAATATCCTTGGAGGATTGTGACTCTGAGTTGCCTTTTGTGGGGGAATTTGCTGGGTCTAACCTAAAAAGAAATTGAAATGGAAACTATGGAGGATTTGTGTTTGAAAAAGGATAAATTTGTGCAGACGTGCAAGAATAAGAATTATTGATAAATTTGTTTCTAAGTGTTACAGGCTACAAAAGGCATTTCCACTTGGCTTCTTGAAAATGTCCTCTATTCCTGAGCCTTTAAAGATGTAAAGTATAAAAATTACATGTACTGTATAGGGGCTGAGACTGATGATTATTTACAGGTCAAGGATATTGTAGAGGCACAGTCCCATGTGTATTTACACATGATAACATAAAAATTCCAAACTGCAGAAGGTATTCTGGCTAATAAAACTAAATTTTGCCTATCACTTCATGTGAAGCAACCCATGAAGACCCATTGTTCCCTAAAAAATGGCTAGCTGTTATTCTGTATGAATGAGAAATATTTCTTGTTTTCCCATAAAAATATGGTGTATTATCCTGATTCTGTCCAAATTGCATCTGGTCCATAGGCAGAGATGAGTAGAGAGTAGCCTGTCTCATCTTCTTCATACACACCAATGATATTCTTTCAACAATATAGCCTGAAATGTTTTCTCTGAAATACAGAATGTTTACCTGTGCAAATGTGTCTATATATAACATATGTATCTTTTGTTCCACTTTTCAGTGGTAGTTACTAAAAATTCTTGAAAATAAATGTTATATGTTCCTGCACTCTAAATATATTTATTTTGAATACATTTAGCAGGTTTATTTAGTTTTTTTTTCCTTTTTCAAAGTAGCTATAAAAACAACATATGTAAGAAATTTATTGTATCTGTAATGTTTTGCGGGGACTTTTCAAAAACATCATTTTTAATATAGTTAAACTATGAATTATTTATTATGGTATTAATCATTACATTCAGCCTAGTAGCCTAAATTTCAAGGTACTGAGATTTCAGAGTGGAGTGATTTACTCCAAATACCATTTGAGCTTTCCTGACCTTTACTATACACTGGCAATGTTTGCAACATTCAAAGTTTGATTGTATTTTTATCTATGAAAACTAGATTTTACCCTTGTTTAAATGGAAAACAAAGTTCAGATGGCAATGAATGCAATTTACCCTGCTGGGTTCAGTCTATCATGTTCATTCATTCAGTGGCATTTGGTAACATTTGCATCATTCGCAATGGGGTTATGTCAGTGCTAATGAAAAGCAAAAGCAAATATTTTTTCCTTTGTTAGCTTGAAAGCTAACATACAGAATAAAAATCTAAGTCTAAATTTCTAGAATTATTCTATAACAAAGTATTTTTTCAGTTATCCCTGTCTCAAGGCTCCTAACAGTGCCTGAATATGACTGTATTTCTTGTTTACATAAAGGAGCTAGCAAAAATATAAGAGAAAATAGTTATTGTAACGCAAATGACTATTTGTTGTATCACTACAGTTTGTGCATGTACAAACAATGCAGACTAACAGAATTAGTAATGTCAGTTAGCTGTGTAAACTCTTTTCAGGATATGGAGATACAAAAATGCATGGGATTAACAGCTCAATTTTTTGTCTCCTGCTTTAATGAACTCAGTGTCTCTGATGTGCAGTTATGAGAATTATCTGAAAGTATGCTATTTGAATACTTGATGAGTGGATATTCATTCCTGTGTTTTGGCATTGTTTTCAGAGGAACAGCAGTTCAACAAGGCTTGCTGTAAACTGCATTTTTCTTCTGCAAATCAGTGGCATTCTTCGTGATTTTCTTCCTAAAATCTACACAACTGATGAAAAATGTTCTCAATTTTTATAATATTAATATAATCCAATTACTTACAAATTTCACTTTAGCAGGTATTCTGAAGACTAACAAAAACATATCCAATTCTTATGCTGTACTAATTTTCTTTCATTGAAAGAATTAAAAAAAATACTGAATTTCTGAAGTGAAGGTAAATATAGAAATGGGCAATAGAAATAATTCTGGCCATTATATCTTGACTAATTAATGGCCAATGGATAACACTTACCCTGTCAATTCCAGTGGCACTGGTTTAGTCTTTTTGAATTAAAAACTATTATTTAGTTCAGATTATTTACATAACATAGACAAAAAACTATATTGCTGATACACGGCACAATATGTTTGTGAGGAGTGCAAAATTTATATCATATAATGCGATGTATGTAAATTGTAACAGTAAGTGAACTGACAAAAAAGGAACATAGAATTATGTATTCCAAGAATATGTTATCAATAATACACACATGGATGAAATGCAGTCACAGAAAACACAACAGGACTGACTAGCTCTGGAAGTGACGTGTTTCATCAGCTTAGTGTGTGGCAGAATCAAAATCATGTTAGCCTGTTTTTCAAAAACTGCCCTTGAGAAGGATTTCTACTTTCTGCTCTACCCAGTGATAGGGAGATTGCTTGCACACAGCAACAGGCCACTGCTGCTTTTATCATCACTTTCAAAATATTTGAAGCCATCTTTCTCCCCTTACAGAAGACATGATCTTTTCTTGGGTCGTATCTCATTTTCTAAGTCTCTGCTCATTTTTTATTTTACTTTTTTTTCTTTTTAAGAGCTGCAGTTTTACTGATATTATACTCATAAAATTAACTCCTATGTATTATATATGTATTAAATGCTACATTTTCGTAAATAAATAGCTACATGAAGTTTACTTACTTTTATAACAAGGTCATAACATCAATTGCCTATGTTCTTCATTGCACTGCTCATTTTATGCAGGGTAAATTTGCAGTTTTGCAATAGAGATATACTTCTTAAATTAACTACTTCAAAGTGGTCTTTAGTTAATTTCTTTTGATATATTTGGATGATTTTTATCACTAGCATCTCCAATTTAATTTCCATCCTTAAAGGTCTTTATTATATCTTCATCCAAATGCAATCATCAGTGGGATTGAGTGGCCTTAAGCCAGTTTGCCAATGACAACAAGCTGTGTGGTTCTGTTGATACGCTAGAGGGAAGGAATGCCATCCAGAGGGACTTTGACACGCTTGTAAGGTGGGCTCATGCCAGCCTTATGAAGTTGCATGACAAGTGCAATGTCCTACACCTGAATCAGAGCAATCCCAGGTACAGCTACAGGTTAGGGAGAAAAGAGATTCAGAGCAGCCCTGCAGAGAAGGACTTGGAGGTTTTGTTTGATGAGAAAATGAACATGAGCCAGCTTCAGTGTGCACTCACAGCCCAGAAAGCCAACCGTATCCTGGGCTGCATCAAAAGAAGCGTGACCAGCAGGTCAAAGGAGGTGATCCTGCCCCTCTACTCTGCTCTTACGAGACCTCACGTGGAGTACTGTGTGCAGTTCTTGTGTCCTCAACATAAAAAGGGCATGGAAGTGTTGGAAGAAGTCCAGAGGAGGGCCACGAGGATGATCAGGGGACTGGAGCACCTCCCGTAAGAAGACAGGCTGAGAAAGTTGGGGCTGTTCAGGCTGGAGAAGAGAAGGCTGCATGGAGACCTCATAGCAGCCTTCCAGTATCTGAATGGGGCCTACAGGGATGCTGGGGAGGGACTCTTCACTAGGGACTGTAGTGACAGCACAAGGGGTAATGGATTCAAACTTAAACAGGGAAGTTTAGATTGGATATAAGGAAGAAGTTCTTTCCTGTCAGGGTGTTGAGGCACTGGAATGTGTTGCCCATGAAAGTTGTGAATTCTCCATCCCTGTGAGTTTTCGAGGCCAGGCTGGAGAGAGCCTTTGGTGACATGGTTGAGTGTGATGTCCCTGCCCATGGCAGAGGGGTTGGAACTAGAGGATCTTATCATCCTTTCTAACCCTAACTGTTCTATGATTCTATGATTTGTGATCCACAAAGAAATATATTCCCTACTTTGCTAACATGGTAAACAAAAATCTTGGATAGCATCGCTTTGAAATAACCTCCCACAAATAAGATTCTCTCCTATTTCAGTTACAAATCATTGCCCTCTTCAGGAGTGAAGGTGGTGGGTAGGGGTCAAGCACATTGGTTCTTAGCAAAATCAGGTCTAGTTTCTCTGGGCTTTCATAAAATAATTGTTTAAAAATGTGTGATCATATCTTTGTGGGTGCCAATGTCTGGCTTGTCTACAGCTCAATACTTTTCCTTCTGACTTATTTCTGCCTAATTTTTCATAAAATAGTGCTGTATTTGTGTGGCACATGAGGCACAGACTCCAGTTGTGATGAAACTAAAGATGTTTATTGGGTGAGATTATAGACTTTTATAGTACTGTGCCTAGCAGTTAGTAGCTGTTAACTCCTTCCATACTTTTCCATCACAAAAAAATGTTCCTTCTCCAAGAACACACCACGTGCTTCTCCAGCCAATGACCTGACTGATCATGCTCCCTTTCAACCAATCATATTACTGCCCACGTGTCTTTGCTTAAGCAACTGTTTTGAAGCAGATATATAAACATGTTTCTCTGCTATCACTTTTTGTTACATTGTTACTTCCCTTTCTCCTTGAACACGCATTCTTTGTCCCCTTGGCCCACATATTTGTGTTTGGACATTCTTGTAGGATGCTGCTTGTTCTCCTGTAGTTCTTGAATATAATTACTAATGGTTCAAAGGCAGTTCTGGCTTAGATAATTTTATCAGATCCTAACAACTTGCCTACATCTAAGTTATTTAATATTCTTTAAATTGTCCTTTCTATGTTCTGACCTATTCCCCTACCTTTTGTTAAAATTAATTGTGTTAAAAATTAACTGATAAAATGTAATTTGCAAAAATCACCTCTGTGTTCATGCAAATACTGTATGAATGAAAGCTAGACTTTGAAAAACAGGGGGTTTAAGCTAATTTAATTGAACAAAAAGGTCATAATGACAGCTGCAGCAACCTAAAAACAATCCCAATAAGGATACAGATAATGCAAGCTTCCTCACACTTCCCCCTCCACCTATTAGTTCAATATACTGTGAGAGGATGAGCTTAAAAGGGCCATTCAGTCTTATGGGCTTCTAAGATCTTTGATCTCTGCAGAACATTGACAAAGTGCACTGGAAGATTAATTGCTTTATGCAGGGTGGATATTCTTTTCTAAAAAATTGGTTTAAAATCATCAATTTACTTGATATTTGTTTCCCAAAGTGATGACAAATATTAACCGCCACCAAAGGTTGTGTTTAAAACAGTACTCTAGATATAAAAAACACTGTAGAAGGATGAACAATTTGACAGTAATATATTAGTTTTCACTATCATCATCTTGCAGAAAGCCCCCAAATAAATACAGTTATGTTGCTTGATTTCTCTTTTTTCTTTTGCCTATATGGTTTCTGGTGGCTGGATGTATGGAATCACGCAGCTGGGGGAAGTCAACATGATTCTCCCTTTTAGTATAGTACTTTACAGAAGTTATTACTTTGTTATTAGACCAGGAGCAGTACTATTTTAATGAACCCAGCAATACACAGCAACCTAACCCCAAACCCACATCAGTATTTATATTCAGTGTTTTTTTCTGTTAAAACCTGCCATTAAAAGTCAGTCTTCACTGTTAGAGACTTAACCACAATATAATAGACATTTGTCCTTGTAGTTTACTCTGAGTAGGATCTAATTAACTGCATCAGAAATGGATGCTGCTGGACAGTACATAAAACAATCTGTTAGTTTTGGAGTAAGAAAGCATCCAATGCATTCTTTGATCTAGTTCTCTGGGGGGTGGGGAGGGCCCCTGGTAAAGTTAATGGGATCTGTACTTTATCTTTACAGGTCATCTACTATTTATCATTACCAAATCAATTCTTTTGGGAGCACCATCATTAACCTCCACTAGGTTAGGTATATCCATCAAGTCTTCAATCCGTTTATCATTATTATCAGGGAAGTCATCACTCTTCAGACCACTGTGATTATTAATTTCCTACACATTAGGACATAAAACTTATATTATCCATAAAAATCAGAAGCATTGCAGCATCTAACCTTACATAGATTATATTAATGAGTACCTTGTGATTTTGCATTGTTTTGAAATATCATGTATGGTAATACATTTAGTATATCCAGATAAAGAATCTGCACTAGAGAAATGCTAAACTCCTTCGAAAAAAAATACTAGTTTATCTTCTGTGTTCTCAACTCTTCCCTTTAAAAAATATTTAAATGAAATTAAGACATGATGCATAACTTGACCAGCAACCGTGTCATCTACTCTCCACTCAGTGAGCGCTAGTAACTACTACTAATGTCAGTAAATGTTATGTACATGCATCTGTAATAGAGCATACTCCCTTAGTCCAGATTAAAGGATTTAATAGAAAATGTAGGTCTATATACTAATTTTCAGTAATTAATATTCCTTAAGATAAGATAAACAACTTCAACAGCCTGGGTGTTAACAAATAGTGGCAACAAAATAGGCTCAGTCAAAAAAAAAAAAAGACTATAATCTTCTGACTAAATTGCTTAATCGCATTTCTTTTATATTTCAACATTCACATTAATTTATTTTCAAACAATGAACTGTTAAAGTGGCTGCTATTTAAAGGTCAAGATTTGCCATGTCATACAATCTGTTACACCACTATAATTTCCTATCTTAAACATTGCAGATATAATGGAGTGGCAATTTAGTATTAGATGCAAACAGTGACTATAAACTATAGATAAACACAAAGCACTCAAGAAAAACAAAGCAAAGTATAAGATATTCATGATTGGAACCACATAGATCCAGTCATTTAATTCACTGATTTCCCTGTAATGGTTTGAGCCTACTGCTGTGCACCTTCACTGCGAAAGCATTATCGTTTCTGCCCTATAACCTAGTTTGGAGATGATAGAATCATAGAATCATAGAATAGTTAGGATTGGAAAGGAACTCAAGATCCTCTAGTTACAACCCCCCTGCCATGGGCAGGGACACCTCACACTAAACCATATCGCCCAAGGCTTCATCCAACCTGGTCTTGAACACTGCCAGGGATGGAGAATTCACTACCTCCCTGGGCAACCCATCCCAATACCTCACCACCTTAACAGTAAAGAATTACTTCCTTATATCCTAATCTAAACCTCCGCTAGTTAAGTTTCAATCCATTACCCCTTGTACTATCACTACAGTCCCTAATGAATAGTCCCTCCCCAGCATCCCTGTAGGCCCCATTCAGATACTGGAAGGCTGCTATGAGGTCTCCATGCAGCCTTCTCTTCTCCAGCCTGAACAGCCACAACTTTCTCAGCCTGTCTTCTTACGGGAGGTGCTCCAGTCCCCTGATCATCCTCGTGGCCCTCCTCTGGACTTCTTCCAACACTTCCATGCCCCCTTTATGTTGAGGACACAAGAACTGCACACAATACTCCAAGTGAGGTCTCACAGGAGCAGAGTAGAGGGGCAGGATCACCTCCTTTGACCTGCTGTCACGCTCCTTTTGATGCAGCCCAGGATACAGTTGGCTTTCTGGGCTGTGAGTGCACACTGAAGCTGGCTCATGTTCATTTCTCATTGACCAACACCCCCAAGCACTTCTCCGCAGGACTCTCATGAATTTCCTTTTTGCTCAACCTGTAGCTGTGCCTAGGATTGCTCCAACCCAGGTGTAGGACCTTGCACTTGGCATGGTTAAACTTCATGAGGTTGGCATCAGCCCACCTCACAAGCGTGTCAATGTCCCTCTGAATGGCATTCCTTCCCTCTAGCGTATCAACAGAACCACACAGCTTGGTGTCATCGGCAAACTTGCTGAGGGCACACTCAATTCCATTGTCCATGTCAGCAACAAAGATATTAAACAAGACCAGTCCCAACACCGATCCCTGAGGGACACCACTCATTACTGGTCTCCTGCCAGACACTGAACCGTTGACCACAAATCTTTGAGTGCGACCATCCAGACAGTTCTTTATCCACCGAGTGGTCCACCTATCAAATTAATGACACTCCAATTTAGAGACAAGGGTGTCATGTGGGACAGTGTCGAACACTTTGCACAAGTCCAGGTAGATGACATCAGCTGCTCTGCCCCTGTCCATCAGTTCCATAGCCCCATCATAGAAGGCCACCAAATTGGTCAGGCAGGATTTTCCCTTAGTGAAGCCATGTTGGCTGTCACCAAGCACCTTTCTCTTTTTCATGTGCCGTGGTATGCCTTCCAAGAGAATCTGCTCCCAGATTTTGCCAGGCACAGAGGTGAGACTGACTGGTCAATAATTCCCCGGGTCATCCATTTTCCCCTTCTTGAAAATGGGGATTATATGTCCCTTTTTCCAGTCATCAGGAACTTCACCTGACTGCCATGATTTTTCAAATATGATGGCCAGTGGCTTTGCATCTTCATTCGCCATCTCCTTCAGGACCCGCAGATGGATTTCAGCAGGTCCCATGGACTTGTGTACATTCAGGTTCTTAAGATGGTCTTGAACCAGATCCTCTCCTACAGTGGGCCCAAGGTCTAGGTTTTCACAGTCCCTGTGTCCACCTTCCAAGACATGGGTGCTGTGGTCAGAGCATTTGCCAGTGAAGACCAAGGCAAAGAAGTCATTAAGAACCTCAGCCTTCTCCAAATCCAGGGTAGCCAGTTCTGCCGAAAGTTTCCGGAGGGGGCCTACATTGTCCTTAGTCTGTTTTTTAGCTGCTACATACCTATAAAATCCCTTCCTATTATCCTTAACATCCCTTGCCAAGTTTAGCTCCAATTGGGCCTTAGCTTTCCTAACTTGGTCCCTAACTACCCTGACAACATCCCTGTATTCTTCCCAGGCCACCTGTCCTTGCTTCCACCTTTTATAAGCCTCTTTTTTCTTTTGAATTTTCTCAGCAGCTCCTTATAAATCCAAGGGTGTCTCCTGGCCCTCCTGCTGTACTTCCTTCTAGTCGGGAGGCAACACTCCTGAGCTTGTAGCAGGTGACCCTTGAATATCAACCAACAGTCTTCAGCCCCCCTGCCCTTTAGGGTTATATCCCATGGAACCTTACTAAGCAGGTTCCTGAAGAGCCCAAAGTCTGCTTTCTTGAAGTCCAGGGCAATGAGCTTGCTGCACACTCTTCTCACTCTCCTGAGGATCTCAAATTCAACCATCTCGTGATCACTGCATCCAAGACTTCCCTGGAGAGTCACATTTCCAACGAGCCCTTCCCTGTTGGTGAGCACGATGTCAAGCAGGGCACCTCTCCTCGTCGGCTCCTTTATTGCTTGCAGAAGGAAGTTGTCTTCCACACAGTCGAGAAACCTCCTGGATTGCTTGTGTCAGGCTGTACCGTGGCCCCAACAGATGTCAGGGTGGTTGAAGTCCCCCATGAGAACAAGGGCCTGTGAGTGTGAGGCTTTTCCTATTTGTCTGTAGAGTTCTTCATCCACAGGTTCCTCTTGATCAGGCGGTCTGTAACATATCCCCACAGTAATGTGTCCCATCACCGATTTGCCCTTAACCCTGACCCATAAACTTTCTGTTAACTGATCACCTGTCCCCAGACAGAGTTCCATACTCTCCAGCCTATCCCTAACATAAAGGGCAACTCCCCCTCCCCCCCTACTGGGCCTGTCTTTTCTAAAGAGCCTGTAACCTTCCATTCCAACACTCCAGTCAAAGGAGCCATCTCACCATGTTTCTGTGATGGCTATTATATCATAGCCCCATAGATGTGCCCTCATCTCTAATTCCTCTTGTTTATTCCCCATGCTATGGGCATTTGTATAGAGGCATCTGATCCGAGCTCCAAATGAAGCTGGCTCAATGGCTGGAGCGGCTGGAATATCTCTACATTGCTCAGAGCACTTATAGGTGCTGGCAACTGACTGGGTGTGTTGGGATGGAATGATGCTCCCCTCCCCCAACACAACTAGGATAGCTTAAGAAAGGTTCGTTCCCAAGAGGGGGTGGAGAAGAGTCTCTCTCGTACTGTATATCTTGTAAGGCACAAGGGGCAGAAGCTGCTGAGCTGTTCGTGCACAACACAACAGTGGCTTGTATTGAAGAAAGTATTAATGAGATGCTTTATGTTTCAGTTACTACTTCAGTAAACCTATGAAGGTGAATAGACAACAAAGCAAAAGTCGGTGAAAAAAGTTTTTGTGTCCCATTGATTAGTTTAAGATGAGCCATTTTGATTTTATTAAAATAAAGCAAAAATACATGAAAAAAAAAGAGAAAAATATTTGCTTTAGGGACATTTAAAAATGAAAAAATTGTCCTTCCAAATCACCTGTTTATCTTTATGTCATTTTCCCTCTCCCTAAAACACACAGTTCAGCAGTCACAAGCTTCCACTGATATATTTTTAGCTTCTTAAAGAACAAGCTATAATTGTTTTACTTGAAATTAACTTGAAAAGTTGTTAAAAAAAAGCAAACAAAAAAACCAAAGAAACCCCAACAAAACGACAAACTTTTTCTGTTAGTTTTGGGGGTTGATACAAACTACCTGTCTGCATATACAAGTAAAATAACAGTTGTTCTATAATATTTTAGGTAGGAATTCTTTTAAAAAAAACACGGGCCCTAAGAAATTTGAATAACTTTTTTCTGAAGGTAGTTTTATGCCAAATCTTAATAGGAAATTCTTGAAAATCACGAACAAATTATATTGTGTGTATGAGTAATATTTTCTAAGCAAACACTTCCCACTCAAGCATTTTTTTTAAAAAAAAAAAACTTTTATAACACTAAATAAGTCATTTATTTAATTTTTTTTTAATGGTAAAGTGACTCGAATTGAGGGGTTTTGATCACTGAAATCAAAACATCAAGCTGGATAATAACACTGCAGTACATCCGTTTCCATTTTCTTTAGTTTTGCCATAATACGTTTTTAGCTGGGAGTTGCATATAAGGACAAATAACTTACTATAATGTTTTTGTCTTCATTTACATTTCTGTTAATGGATTATGACATTAAGTTATGTTTATATCATGTCAAGTTGTCTTAATTTTAAATGTAACCATTTTTTTACACTGATGTAATATGCAAGTAGCACTTAATCAAATATGATATCTCCATATTCTTCCATTTCAAGAAAAGATTAAGAAACTTAATGAAACCTGAAGAATGTTTGAAACTACGAAATTGAAGAAACTATTTTCTAATAGTCCAAAACCGTTGAAAGAACCCTCAACTTTAGTAAGAAACTGCCTTGTGAAGACGTACTTTAATTTGCCCATCCATTCAAGAGTGATGAATTGTGTTTTATAATTTTTATTTTTCTTCATTTCTTCTTTCTTTTTCTTCTAATAACTAATATATTTTCAAGCACACCAAATAAGTAAGTGAACTACATGTTAGCTTAAAATTTTATTTAATTCCTTTTTTTTTAGTTTTAGGCAAAGAAATGCCACCTAAAATATGCACTACCAAATAATGATGTGTTTATCAAAATGCAAATTACACCATTTTTTTTTCAGACTTTCCCAGATCAGATTCCTGGTACATTGTAAATGATGAAGACAAGAATGTTCTACTATTTCAGTTGTGTAGGAACGAAAAACATTCAGATGTTACATTTCCACATTCTGAGGCAACTTTGGACACTGAGATAGGTAAGTCCCTTTCAGTCAAGTTTGTAGGGAAGACTTAATTTCTAGCAGCTTAATAATTATCATTAATTACCACCCTACTTCTCTTTTTAGCATCTGTTCTATTTCCCTGGCCTTATCTCATTTTCTTCCCTACAGCAGACAAAGAAGCACAAGAAAGAAACATGGGCTTCCAGATGGGAGGGGACTTTCTTCTAATGCAGGAACAGAAACAGATGACTGCCTGAGGATGATGTAAATCTCCTTTCAGGAAAGAAGGGGTATGAAGAAAGGAACATTTCATCTGTTATTAATACCTCTCCCCATCTCTTGGAACAAGCTGGTCCCTCTCCGTTTTGTTTTTCTTGGTCTAAAAGAAGCTGTTGTGCCACTGACACAAAATTAAATTTTATCTTTCTCACTACATGGCAAAGAAGGTTTGTGAGAGCTCTGACTACTTTGGCTGACAACTAGAGAGCCTCTATTAACTTATACTACCAGTAAACGTGTTTAAGAAAATTTTTTTCTTGGAATTACTGTTTATGATCAACTCCTCTTACATGAGAGATTGTCTACCATGAAGTCCATCATAAAGAATAAATCCTTTTTCTGCAATACGAATGGAATGGCTTATGAAAACTGTTACTGATTTCTGGTCCATAAAAAAGAAAAATCTTTATTCATGCGTTTAACATAATAATCATAATAAGTGTCTATAATCATAGAATCGTACAATAATAGATTCAGAGAATCAGAGAACAGTTTGGATTGGAAAGGACCTTCAAAGGATCTGTTGTCTTCTCAGAACTGCTGAGCCTAGTCTTCTTTTAGGGAGGTATATCTAGACTTGCTGATGAGATGTTACCACTCTAATCACTATTGCAGTCACAGTCTAGTCAAACACATTATTTCACCAAGGTACATAAATAGCACCATTACTCTGGTATAGGTCATGATTATTCTACCTCTTTATGACCTAATCACCTAATTCTGTAGGCTATGTGTACTCTCTGTAGTCTGCTTTTCTTTCATTACAAATTTATAACATAAAATAATCCCAAGGCACTGAAAGACTAAGTATACAAACTGGCTACTGTTCTTTAAGGTAGACAGGAAATTTAGAACTTCTCTTTTAGTTCTTCCATTGTGTCTCACTCTTTTTCCTCCCTTTCTTATAATATAGGCCAAGTCTGGATTCAAGATCACAAATACAATGAGTTTTTATTTGTTAACACAGGGATGAAGAAACATTCTAGAAGTATCATTTGTAAGGGAAAAGAAGAATATTTATCCATGTGAGTCCATTAGCAGTATCTCAATCAAAGTGTTTAATTTTAGCTGAAATTTAAATTTAAAGAGTACATCTCACTTCCAGTTATATTCAGAATGCTAAAAAAGTGTTCCAGTGCCAGATACTGTAGCGAAATACGTGGTGTTGCTGGAAAAGCCAGTCCTTAAGAGTCAGCCAGTGTGCTGAGCTTTTTGTGTAAAAGTCACTGAAACTATAGTCAAATTACTCAGATAAATTGATAGGGGGAAATATTTAAATACAAAGAAAAGACTAATTTGCCCTTATTTCATATGACACTTGGTAGGCTACACCTAAACTAATGTGGTGAAGTAAGCATGAAGTCATGAGGATTTAAGTTACTGCCTTGGAAAGGGCACTCTATATCTTTTAAGACTAACAGGTCTAAATAACTCAATTGACAGCGTGAGGCTAAAGAACTTGTCTTTTTCTCCAAACAATTTCTTAAAAGAGAGCAGATTGGAAGGTCAAGACTTAGACATTATAGTAATGGATACCATAGAAAATCTAAAACCAGAAAAGTTTCTGAAATTATAAGAGATGGATTAACCTGGAATGCAGGGGGAGATGGATGAAAGTGAACAGTGAGACAGAAGAGACCCAAACCCGTTCTTATCACACTAGTGTTGATGGAAAAACCCCATGCAGTTAGCGTTTTCAATTTCCTTAGTGTGCAGTGTTATGCTGTATTAAGTAACACAGGGGGGTTTTACTATTAAATAAAGATTTATTCTTCAGAATTTGGGCTATGCTCCTAAGAACTTGGCAAATTCAACTCATGGGACACTATACTGGTGTAAGTTTCCAATGATAAAAATGCAATTTTCTAGTTGCAGCCAGAGCTTTTCATGGCATTTTATATTGAAAGAGTTTGCCATTAATTTTCTGTCTCCCAAAACACATGCCTTTGCAGTTAATAAAAAATTAAAGTGATGAGAGTCCCTAATTTTTAAGTTACAAAATTGATATACTTGACATGGAAACATGAAAACAATAAAACCAAGAAGCCTTATCAATCTTATTATTGACATTGATTGATTCTCTGTTGCATTCTGTTTTCCAGGTAAAGTTAATCAGAAATAAATACATTCTATTTATAGAGCTGTGTTTTCCTGAATGGTAGCTTAGTTCCAGCATCATGATAGGTATTTTTTAGATATATAGATTTGGTTATAGATTCCAAGACTTCTAAGCCTTCCAGCCAAGCCTGTATTCATCAGAACCCAAGCCTATGATTTTTGTAAAACTCTCCACTGTTGGAAACCCCCTGCTCCAATCTAACCATGTTCCTCTCCTTTCCATCCCTTTTGAATCACTCGTAAACCCCAAATATACCAGAACAATTGGAAATATTTTTTTTATGTCAAATTTTTGTCCAGTTGCTGCTCCCAATCTAGGTTTATCTATCAACTTGCGCCAGTGAAGTCCATTAGTTGTACATGGCTGTATTTTATCACTTCTCTTGTTATTGTTGTTCTTTCTAGAGTTGAGATTAGATTCAGTTCCTCAGGTTGTTGGTGAGTTTTGTGTCGAAACAAACCACTCTAGTATCTCTTCTCTCTTCTTTTACTTTGTGCTTTTCGGTTGTGACTTTTGGTCTTTTTGTTCAGTTCTTAGTTTGCTATATGTTCTTGTCAAGTCTTTCACACAATGTAGCTGGAGTATGACATATATTGTACATGTACTGTCATCACATATAAGCTTGTGCTGGTGCTTAAGGAAAATAAAAGATATTTAAAGAATTACTTTCATTCTGTCAGTACTAATCTTTCTGAGCTGAGCACCAAGAAGCAAGCTTTTAGGTCAGCTAATACAGCTAAATATTCAAACGTGTAATTGATTATTAGGAATCTATACCAAAGACCATCAGGTATTAGTAACTTTTGATGACAAGTAATCTAGGGTGGATTCAGACTCATAAGTCATAGTCAAAAAATCTCATCACCATAAAATTGCTGTTTACCTAAGTATTCAAGCTGCTCATGTGTTTCACTACTTCGTTTAAAACGGAAAAAAAAGTTTTGTAGCACATAAAGTTTTTCAATAAAAACCTCATATAAGAATATCATGAAGCAGATTCTGCAGTCTTTAAGCAGTCTTGTGATGAGGTCCAAGATGAGGTTTACACATGACTGCATACCTATAATCAAAAGCCAGGCTTGCCTGGGAAGGTGGGGAGGATGACATTTTGATTTTATGAGAGCTCTAATTTTCCATAAACTTGACAGATAAGAGAAGGGAGATACGAAAAATGCAACTTAGTCTGATAAGACAACATCTGGAATACAGAGAGAGTCAGCAGCCTTTGGATGAGATTTCCACCTCAAATAAAAGTAAGAGGGCTCAATATATCAAACATGCACTGTTTAGAACTAGCAGGGGCACTGTAATCTTTTCTTTCCATAGCTTACTTGTCCATTATGGATGTGAATTAAACTACCTAAAGCAATATGAAGAAGCTGTGTGAGATAACCCCCCAAAAATCCCCTAAAATTTTCAGATTCAGTAAAGTAGTTTTTGATAAGGGCTCTCCAGCTAGGTATATACAAACGAGAAGCAAATATTGCCTCCAACACTACATAATTTTTTCTGACTATCTGTACATTTACTCATTCCTCACAACTCCAGAGCCTTCTTCTATATGTTAAATTTAGAACAACTAGCTTTAATGCTCTTCAGAACTTCAGAAACCAAGGAGCAATTTTTTTTTTAATCAAGGAATTATGCTTTCAAATCAAGAACAAGAGTCTATGGTAGAAACACAAATAAACACGAGTTTACTGATGCCATGGAGAATGTGAACTGATTTGGTTGTGCTTGTGCATGGAAGCCAGAACATTCAAGGTTTTTGTATGAATATCGACCACCCTCTGATGCCAGATTATAGCTGAACATCACTGAGATAAAATACCTCATAAGAACAGCAATCGCAAAATCATTTCATGATATCTGCTCAGTTGTCTCAGCTGTGCAACCTTTCCACCTTTTTTTTTTGAACACTTGCATGGAGGAATGCTCTTTCAGGTATTTACTTAAAAAAAAATAATTACATCTTTCCTAACTTGTTCACATTCAGAATTAACTACATCACACAGTAAGTACAAAAGTGAGAAATGGTGCAGGATCTATTTTCTTAAATGTCTGTCTGTCTACACCATAGTCCCAGATAAGAGGCTGAGGTCTCTAAGTGGCAGACCAGCATGCAGGCCGGAATCTACCTGCCTGGATTTATCATCTTGTACCTGAAGAAGGATATCTGCCTCTTGATAAGGCTTACTCCCACAAGCACAAAGCTACTGTCATTTTTAGCTTCTATGTGTTACATTTCTGAATATTTCTGTTAGTACAAATTAAAACAGTTCATAACTGTTTGCAGCTGAAATTCATATCTAAATGTAAATGTGTCCTTAACCTAGCTGGGATCAATAGAGATTAAATGCAGAAGGAATTGTTCAATCAGCTAGTGTGGTAAATTCATGTATTTCACCCAGTTACCCTTTGCATATCTGAGGGGTAGTAGCTAACCCATACAGTCAGGAAACGTAATTACCCACTTCTAGTGATCCATGTGGGTGCTAGTGATATAGATAGTAGTAGCCTGGAGAACATAAAGAAGGACTACAGAGCCCTGGGAGAGGTGGTTATGGGCTCTAGAGCTATGATAGCCTTTTCGTCAATTCTCCATGATAAAGGGGAGGACCTTACAAAAGCTAGGAGGATTGACCAGTTTAATAAATGGTTAGAAGGGTGGTGCCGTAGTCAGGAGTTTGGGTGCCTTGAACACGAGACAGTAATTTGTAGGTCAGGTCTACTGGGGGCTGATAGAGCTAGTCTGACAAAGAAGGGGAAGAGCAGTCTTGGTAGGAGGCTTGCCAGACTGGTCAAGGATTTTTTAAACTAGATATGTTGGGGGAAGAGGACATCATTCCATCCCAACACACCCAGTCAGTTGCCTGAACCTATAATAAGTGCTCTGAGCAATGTAGAGATATTCCAGCCACTCCAGCCATTGAGCCAGCTTCATTTGGAGCTCGGATCAGATGCCTCTATACAAATGCCCATAGCATGGGGAATAAACAAGAGGAATTAGAGATGAGGGCACATCTATGGGGCTATGATATAATAGCCATCACAGAAACATGGTGAGATGGCTCCTTTGACTGGAGTGTTGGAATGGAAGGTTACAGGCTCTTTAGAAAAGACAGGCCCAGTAGGGGGGGAGGGGGAGTTGCCCTTTATGTTAGGGATAGGCTGGAGAGTATGGAACTCTGTCTGGGGACAGGTGATCAGTTAACAGAAAGTTTATGGGTCAGGGTTAAGGGCAAATCGGTGATGGGACACATTACTGTGGGGATATGTTACAGACCGCCTGATCAAGAGGAACCTGTGGATGAAGAACTCTACAGAAATAGGAAAAGCCTCACACTCACAGGCCCTTGTTCTCATGGGGGACTTCAACCACCCTGACATCTGTTGGGGCCACGGTACAGCCTGACACAAGCAATCCAGGAGGTTTCTCGACTGTGTGGAAGACAACTTCCTTCTGCAAGCAATAAAGGAGCCGACGAGGAGAGGTGCCCTGCTTGACATCGTGCTCACCAACAGGGAAGGGCTCGTTGGAAATGTGACTCTCCAGGGCAACCCTGGTCAAATTCAAGATCCTCAGGAGAGTGAGAAGAGTGTGCAGCAAGCTCATTGCCCTGGACTTCAAGAGAGCAGATTTTGGCCTCTTCAGGAACCTCCTTAGTAAGGTTCCATGGGATATAGCCCTAGAGGGCAGGGGGGCTGAAGACTGTTGGTTGATATTCAAGGGTCACCTGCTACAAGCTCAGCAGTGTTGTGTCCCAACTAGAAGGAAGTGCAGCAAGAAGGACAGGAGACCTTCTGGGACAGATAAGGAACTGCTGAGGAAACTTAGAAGAAAAAAAAAGAGGCTTATAAAAGGTGGAAGCAAGGACAGGTGGCCTGGGAAGAATACAGGGATGTTGTCTGAGAAGCTAAGGACCAGGTTAAGAAAGCTAAGGCCCAGTTAGAATTAAACTTTGTTAGGGATATTACAGATAACAGGAAGGGATTCTATAAGTACGTAGCGAATAAAAGACAGAGTAGGGACAATGTAGGCCCCCTCCAGAAGCTATCAGGAGAGCTGACTACCCTGGATTTGGAGAAGGCTGAGGTTCTTAATGACTTCTTTGCCTTGGTCTTCACTGGCAAATGCTCTGACCACAGCACCCAAGTCTTGGAAGGCGGACACAGGGACTGTGAGAATGAAAACCTTAGGCCCACTGTACGAAAGGATCTGGTTCAAGACCATCTTAAAAACCTGAACATGCACAAGTCCATGGGCCCTGATAAATTCCATCTACGGGTCCTGAAAGAGCTGGCAAACAAAGTTGCTAAGCCACTGTCCATCATATTTGAAAAATCATGGCAGACAGGTGAAGTTCCTGATGACTGGAAAAAGAAAATATAACCCCCATTTTCAAGAAGGGGAAAATGGATGACCCGGGGAATTACAGACCAGTCAGTCTCACCTCTGTGCCTTGCAAAATCTGGGAGCAGATTCTCTTGGAAGGCATGCCACGGCACATGAAAAAGAGAAAGGTGCTTGGTGACAGCCAACATGGCTTCACTAAGGGAAAATCCTGCCTGACCAATTTGGTGGCCTTCTATGATGGGGCTATGGAACTGATGGACAGGGGCAGAGCAGCTGATGTCATCTACCTGGACTTGTGCAAAGTATTCGACACTGTCCCACATGACATCCTTGTCTCTAAATTGGAGAGACATCAATTTGATAGGTGGACCACTCAGTGGATAAAAACTGTCTGGATGGTCACACTCAAAGATTTGTGGTCAATGGTTCAATGTCCAGCTGGAGAACATTAATGAGTTGTGTCCCTCAGAGGTGGATGCTGGGACCGGTCTTGTTCAACATGTGTGTCAGTGACATGGACAGTGGGATTGAGTGTGCCCTCAGCAAGTTTGCCGATGACACCAAGCTGTGTGATTCGGTTGATACGCTAGAGGGAAGGAATGCCGTCCAGAGGGACCTTGGCACGCAGTTGGGGCTGTTCAGCCTGGAGAAGAGAAGGGTGAGTGGAGACCTCATATCAGCCTTCCAGAATCTGAAGGGGGCCTGAATGAATGCTGGAGAGAGACTCCTCATTAGGGACTGTAGTGACAGGACAGGGGGTAATGGGTTAAAACTTAAACAGGGAAATTTAGGTTGGGTATAAGGAAGAAATTCTTTCCTGTCAGGGTGGTGAGGTACTGAAATGGGTTGCCCAGGGAGGTTGTGAATTCTCCATCCCTGGCAGTGTTCAAGGCCAGGCTGAAGAGAGCCTTGGGTGGCATGGTTTAGTATGAGGTGTCCCTGCCCATGGCAGGGGGTGTTGGAACTAGGTGATCTTAAGGTCCTTTCCAACCCTAGCTATTCTATGTTTCCATGATTCTATGCACATGTGCCTACACATATACACACTAACAACAGTATTATACAGAAACAGAACTAGATAGTCATTTTGCACATCCTTTTTTTTTCCTGAACTCTGAGGTGGGTTCACCTAAAGTTGCTGTATGAAAATTTCACAATAATTTTAATTTCTTACATGTGGTAGATCTTATTTTCTCATGGTGACAATTGTGACAATCATAATCAAAAAAGGTGGAGCTTTCTGGCATGATCAGCAAAGCAATTACCTAGCCTTCTAAGGAAGGTGAATACAGTAGGGCCCCCTAATTTTCCTACTGTTCTTAGACACATTTTTTGCTGAATTTCTTTCCTGCTAAAGAAGAGAGACACACTTTAAAATAATCTGAACATTTGGGTAGGATTAATGGGGTTTTGTATTAGTAGCATTTTATGGTATCAACCTGTATCATGTAATAAATATTGTTTTGCGATTTCTCTTTAGATTCATGCAATTCCAGAATTATTCTTTTCACTTGGTGGAATAGCTCCCGATATATTTTCATATAACTGTGAATAAAAATCTTAAAATTCTTAAGGGAATAATATTGCTTGTTTTCTTCCAGTTTACAGACCAGGAATTCATTAAAAAAAAAAAAAGAGACAGACCCTTGTTGTATTGACAAAGAAAAATATGCTATTTTTATTTATTTATTTATTTTTATTTTATTTTATAAGTGTCTGTGGGATTGAGGATCTGAGGGTCAGTTTAGCTGAAATTTTTCACATCATCACTCAATAATGTGCACTTTTGCCTTTAAGGATCTTGGGAAAAAAATAAATCAATGGAATTATTTCCTTTAGAAAAGCACCTTCTGTGCAAAAAATAATTTTCATCAAAAATTTAATAATGCAGTACCTAAGCATTGCAGTCTTATTGGCATGATACATTATGATGGCTCCAAAGGCTCATGCATTGGTTATAGCTTATCATGTCAGAATTGTTCATGCTAGGAAACACCTACGGAGGTTTCAACACGAAAGCAAAAGAGCTGGGGGCTGTCTCAGGGGATTTTTGATGGGCTATAATACTTTTGCCATCCATACTCTGATTGTTAACCAACCCAATGTGTTAACTACAGAATGGTGTTGCCACCTACTGACTGCTCAATAGGGTGCATGAAAGCGTTTGGTCTTCCCAGACCAGATTTAGCTGTGTGGCCACCTCTGCAGCAAACAAGAATCGGGGCATCTACTGCCACTTTCAGTCGTGTCAGAAGGGCCAAGGTCTGTATGGCCATCTGTGGTCACTCCAAAACAGCAGTAGGCTGATAGGTTGCCTGTACTAGGGCTTCTTGACCTGGCTTTTGTCACCCCAGAGGAAGATCAAAATTCCCCTTTTTTCCAAGTGTTAATGAGCACTCATATCAGGAAGGAAGGAAAGAAATGAGGAGTAAACAATAATCAGATTAATGGAAACAAAGTTGTCATATTTGAGGTTTGCTGAGAACAATAAATCAAGAAGTGCTAGGGCATAGTCCCAGGCATCAAAACTTAGTTATCTATATGATTCTATGATAGCTAAATTGCTAGAACAGACACTTGTATTCTTTTGGCTGGTAGCAAGGAGCTTTCTGCCACTAGGCACTGCTCAGTAGTTAGTATGGTCCAGAGCCCACAATAGTTTGGATATGAGCAACATATTGTTGGAAATTAACACCATATCATTGCATATGAACACCTCAGTTTTATGTTCTGAGGGAGTATTTATTGGTATTGACACATTCAAACTGTTCCTTCTGCTTAAGGGCAAGAATGTTTCATGGTATTCTCTAGCCTTGTAGGACAGCAATACTCTTTGAATCCCCATAGATGTTAGTATTGACATAATCAATATCTGCAGCAAATTAGTGTATATTTCGGTAGATTCCATTATATCCATCATAAACTTATACAGACTAAAGGTCTCAAATATGTTTAAGTGATAAAAAGAATTCTGAAGGAGTTTGTGTGGTCTTCTGGACAAGAAGTATGTGTTTCAAAAGCTTTCAAACTAGCAATGCAAAACCAGCTTTGTCAAAAAAAAAAGTCCCAGAAGGACTTGCTCACATTTCATGTGACATTTTTAACTTTTTTTCTGATTTTTTTAATATACATGCTCACATTAAAGTATATTTCAAAAGCATATTTATTATGAAATTAAAAGGTTAATTCTTCATGAATTTCCATAGAGGCATGCCTGCATATTTGTCTCAAAGAAAGAAAGATATGTAGGACCTAATTATTAAATAATCTTCCAGGGGGTAGAAGGGATGAATACAGGGAACAAATATGTGCTGCTCACAGGGCTGTAATGTGAGCAAAAAAAATGAAGTTATAATCTTAAATTACATGATTCACTGCACATCAACTGCCCTGTCTCTAACAAATATTACCTAGGTGTTCTTGAAGTATAGCTTCTGTTACTGCAGTTCTCTGGGAGATTTCTGTTTAGTTGACTTTTCAAAATAACTCTAACAGAAAAGGAAATGAATTGAGAAAAGAGTTCATTTGTGCTGACACTAACTACCAGAACCATTCATCTCTGAATATCAAAATGGAATTGAACTTGAATATTATTTGTGTGTGAACTGGGCTAGCTAAATAATGAGATCATGGTGAAATTACGAGGCATGCACCTTTGCTCAGTTCAGGAATTGGAGCCTAATCAGTGTGCCTAATTAAGATGTCAGCGCTTTGCATATACCACGTAATGTAATTTTCCTTCCAACTGCGATTTGAAAATAAACATTATCTCCATGTTAGTGATCTCATCTATACTTTGGAAAGAAGCATAGAAACACTGGCTTGTGATGTAAGACCTTGCTGTCCACAAACAGATGTTATCAGAGACTGCTTTACCTTGAGATGGGATGATCTTTAATGCATGTCGAATTGTCTTCTGGAGGTGTCTATCTCTCCCCATTCCACCACAGAAGCAGAGACACCTAGGGATACATTCACTTACCTGATGTAGGCATTTAAAGCACAAATCAGTTGCTCACATCTGATATCTAGCGCAATTGCACTGCAGTGTCCTATTTGCTCTAGTCTCTGTTCCTCAGGAAAGACACAGATGTGCAACAGGTGCTGTACTGTATGGGACAACCCTGGAAGGACATCCTAGACATCCAAAGATGTTTTCAGATGACAATTGAGGTCTGTGTGTACACAAAGATCTACTCAATTCAGCTGATCAAATGGCTGTTTGTTTTAGGATAAGCGTAACAGCTTTCTGCATCTACTGACTGAGCTGATTATGGACTTGCTTCACTACCCTAAATGTGGACTTTAATCTTCCTAAGAAAAGAATTTGAACCTAGTGCTCTTTTTTCCTTTGCATTCACTTCAAACTCTCAGATAAAGAAACCACCACCCCATCCACCTCTTCAGGATACCACTTTTATATTAAATTCTTAAGGTCTTCTGAGTGTTTCGGAAGAGCAGCAGTATGTGCTGTTCTTGGAAGAGCAAGCTCCTCAGCACTGGTTGAAATGAGGGAAATGGCAGGCTATCATAATCAGGGTATAAGGGGTTGCAGGCAGAAATATCTCCATGCTCAATGTTTCACATGGGCCAGGTCCCCAGTCCAGTATGCAGATCTTTGATCACTACTCTAATAAAACACCTAATTCTCTCAAACTGCACAGCAAGTCTAAAAGCCTAACTCTGGGCTTCGGATTCCTTTCTAGGACACTAGGACCATAAATGTCTTGTCGTTACATCACTTTCAGATTCAAAGAGATGAGGCAGCTTCCTGATTTTTTTTATTTTAACTGCAGAATAATGTAGAAAATTAGCGTTAACTCTTGTTGCCAAGATGATACAGCTACAGTAGCAGTATTAGACATTTTGGGTTTTTTTTGTGATAATTTAGAAGAAAGGATTTATTCTGAAAAAAAAGGTAATGAGAAATTAGTCAAACCCTGATCTGTAACTAGCAAATATTTCTAAATACATAACTGATTATGACTTTAGTTATCACAATATCCTTTGCATGCTTTCACCAATGTGAAACATTTTTTCACCTCAAACTTTACTTAGACTTTTGAGAAATCATGTGTGTCTAATACATTGTTGAAAATGGATTATGGTGATGCACTGGATTGTCTGAAATATTTAAAACTTGGCTAGATAAAGAACATGAAGTTCTCAAGCATGATTTAACTTTCCCTTGTTTTTTTCATGGATTTTTTTTTATATTTTCAAGTGCAGAAACATTGTGGAATCAAAGAGTTTAATAAAAATGGCACTGGAAATGACCTCACTCCTGGCGAAATCTGCAGGCAGTTCTTCAGAGCAAGACAAATTCAGGAATAGATGGCAAGAAAGGAATTCTATTTTCTTTTGATTCTGAAGTGACTACGAATGGATTGCTTGCCTCATTATGCACAGAAAACTGTTCTGTTTCTTAATTAGCAATATATTTCCCCATTACTCCTTCATTCAGTGAATAACTGGAAATTGAACAAAAGTTACTATGACTAACATATTAATGAAGTATCCAGTGATCTCACATAGTTCATCATATAATAATAATCAGGTTTTCATTACTCTTCTTTTAAAGTAGTTCAAGCTTCAAGCCTTGCTACTTTTATATAACATTTTTGTGAGGCAGGATGATGTGGCAGATATGCATGCTCTCTGTTGTATGTACTGATGCATCTGTTCTGATATATATGCTGTGGTTCTATAAGAATCATGGCTCTCCTGATATGATTAGCTGCCCTTGAAATATAGTCTCTGCAACTGTGTCTGTAATGTTACATAAAATTTAACAGCTCATCCAGCTGACATGACACAGCTCACATTCATCCGTCTAAATGCTTTCAACTTCCTGAGAGAAGCTGGCTTCATACAGTTTACTTACTGAGATCGACCCTGGCCCATGGTTAGTCCCAGAAGTCAGTACCTTAACAGTATAAAAATTGTAAGTCCTATCAGCCAGGTGCCAGGCCTTGGTACTGTTTAATTTACTGGGACAGCCATTCCAGAGGAAAAGTGGGAACCAGAATAAGAGGCGCTTTGCTGCATCAGACTGGCCCACAAGTATTACTTCTCTACCAGTGACAGGAGGAGATGTTATTGTAGGGAATCACAAAGCATTGGCTGTTTCTGTACCCTAAACCCCTTAGATTCTCCATAGCTGTTTTATTTGCTTTTATCACCATTTTTCAACAGCTTCTAGACTGTTTATAGACATCTTTTTTTTTGTAGACATCTTGTTTGTAGACATGCAGAGGGACTTTTTATAAGAGCATGTAGGGATAATACAAGTGGGAATGGCTTTAAATTGAAGGAATGTAGATTTAGATAAGATTAAACATTAGGAAGAATTTTTTTAGTGTGAAGGTGGTAAGGCACTAGAACAGGTTGCTCAGAGACATTATGGATGCCCCATCCCTGCAGTGTTCAAGGCCAGACTGGATGGGCTTTGAGCAACTTGGTCTAGTGGGATGTGTCCCTGCCCACGGCAGGGGGCTGGAACTAGATGATCTTAAAAGGTCCCTTCCAACCTAAATTATTCTATGATTCTAAGATCTTCCTTTTCAGAACACTGTTTTCTGTTGTTATGTTACCTTGCTTTTATTTTTTTGTTTGTAAATTTCTTAATTTTTACGTAGTTCTTTGTCTTCAGTACCCAGGAATCTTGTCAATATTTGTCTGCTAATTTTATTTAGTCCACTCTGTCCTGCGACAATGTTGAACCAAATTGCTTTGTGATCACTACTACAGAGCAGCTCTCCCATCTATTCTTGAACCAGATCCTGTGTCTCAAGATACAGAACAGCACCTTATGGGGTGTTTAAATCAGGATGTTCCAGGAAGCAGTAATTTATTGTCTTTAGTAACTTAATCTCCGCATCTTGTCCTCATTAGGCATTGATCCAGTCAATATATAGGTAGTTTAAATGACTAACTATCGCCACCTATGCTAAAGCTGCAGCTTCTCTAATCTTAATTAATATGTCCTGACCACTATCATCCCAAGTACAGGAGCAGCACTACATTTTTATTGTTGGAGTATGTGATTTCCAACTGCAAGTATTTTTCTATTTTCCTATAATAATTTATGCTGCAATACTTTGCATTATCCTTCATGTGCTGTGCCTGTACATTTCACTCTGTTATCCCTGGAAAGTTAACACCAGCAGCTCTTACAAAGTTCCACAAGGTCCCTAAGATACTTAAAACCAGTATTGTCATTTGATGTCAAGCACTTTTTCCCCTATCTAATTCTTGGGATTCCAGACTAGTGTAGAAGCACTTAACAAGTTTTGCCCTTGCACTGTCACTCAATACCACATGTGCCAGTCAACTGGCACGGTAGGAGATCTCATTTGCCTTTTCAGTTTGTTATGATTGTGTTGTTTATTTCCCTTCTCACCCTTTTAGAGAACACTGAACATTAACTATGTCCTCCTCATCCCTGTTTTACTGAAATAAAAGCAAATAAATGAACATAACCTTGAAATGTGCATTTGTACACAGACTTTTCCACACTGGATTTACATATATTGTACCTAGGTAGTGCATTGGAATGAAAAGCCTAAGTCATCCTGATAAAAACAATTTACTAATTAAACCAATGTACTCTTCAGAGATATTTACAAATATTTTTTTTAAGTTTTATTTTATAAAGCAATCATTGGGGATTTCAGGTGGAGAGTAAGGTTTATTCCTGAAGTTCCCCAAGAAAGTTAACTTGAGCATGGTTTCAAAATTCTCAGTAAAATAAATTCAAAGCAAGCCCTTGTCCTGGGTTCAGCAGTAGCAGTCATTTTCCTCCTTCTTAGTAGCTGATGCAGTGCTGTGTTTTGACTTTCAGACTGGGAACAGAGCTGATAACACCTATGTTTATAGTTGTCAGTAAGTAATGTTTACTCTGACCAAGGACTTTGTGAGTCTCATGCTCTGTCAGGGAGGAGGGGAGACCAGGAGGAAGCAGAGACAGGACACCTGACCCAAGCTAGCCAAAGAGGTATTCCATACCACAGCATGTCATGCCCAGGGAGGTAAGTGGGAGTTACCCAGAAGGGCTTGCTCTCTTCTGAGTGGGGCTCATTTCGGTGGGTGGTATCGTATTCTCTTCCCTTGTTATTTCCCTTATCATTATTATTATTGGTGGTAGCAGCAGTGGTTTGTGTTATACGTTAGTTACTGGGCTGTTCTTATATCAACCTGTGGGAATTACATTCTTTTGATTCTCCTCCCCATCCCTCCAGGAGGTGGGGGAGGAAGGAAAGGGATGGGGGGGGGGGGAGGGGGGGGGGGAAGGGGAGTGAGAGAGAAACTGTGTGGCTGTGTTTAAACCATAGTTCAATATTATTTGCATCTCTTAAAAAAAAAACAAAACCCTCAAACCCCCTCCCAATCCCACAGAAATTCCACTTTTTTTTCAGCTTCAATTGAATTTGAAAGAAAAGGAACTGCAAGAATAACAAATACCTGAATTTTATAACTTCTGTTGAATGAGCTTTTCTGTTTATTACTAATATTGGAATCAGGAAGTCTGCTCCCCTCCCCCTCCCCCCCCCCCCAGTACACTTCAAATTACATATATATTTTTTTTGTTTAATTTAGCACCAGATAAGAAAAAAAATGAAAAATAGGAACTGAAGGGGGAAATTTTCAATAGCAGCTACACAGCTTAATGACAGAGAGTATAGTTCTTCAGTTAGAATCTCCCTTCTGTCTAAAACATTTTCCCAAGTTCTCCAGCATATTAAGCACACTGGTCTCAGAACCTGTTAAAATTTTGGGTAGTGATTTCTAATAAGTGATGTGATGGGATTTGAAAATGGACTATTTCATTTTCAAAAACCTGAGAAAATTGACATGGGTGAACATTAGTTCTTGTGTGCACAGAAATAGTTGCAATTTCTTTGTTTTCACTATTTTCCATAGTGACAGACATTTAGCCCTTGGTGTCCACTATTACATGCTGAGTGAGCAGTTTAGCTTTGTTTCCATTAGTATGAGAAACAAGAGAGTGACACTTTGCAGAAAAGCAAGGCAATATTGAAGTGAATGTTCAAAACACATTCAGTTTCAAAGAAAGATCTATGCTGCTCAAATAGAAAAGCTTCTCTGTGTGTGTGTGTGCCAGCAAATGTGTGTTCCACTGCAATATGAGGTAAAAGCCATTTCAAGTGCTCCCTGAATGACAATGAAGTATTGGAAAGCAATGACATTCTAATCATTGCCACAAATGTCAGCACAAGGAGCCTGTGGGTTGTGGGTCCCCAGTGCACAAGTTAACAGCTTTACAGTAAAATCACCAGGGAGCAATTAAAAGGAAACTATTACTAACCTTCATACATCCTATTGCTGAAATGTCTAGAAAAAAGGTCTAATTATAGTCCTAACCTTTCCCAATGGGCCATGAATGAGCTTCCAAATATGGTGTGGAAAAAGAGAAAAAAAAGCCATGGTGTGCTATTTTCACATGGTTAGGGTTTCTTATGCAAGGCACTCAATAACACAGCCAGTGATCAAGTACACTTAGCTTTACTCTGAAAATCAATACACTGTAATGTTAACTATTGAGTTAAGAAGAGCTTCAAAATAAAAATAAAACCAAAAATGGAGTGAGATAGGAATTCAGTCTTGTTAATGCAGAGAGAGAGACACTAAAGTCAACCTGAAAAGCAAGGTCAACCATCAGAAGTGAAAGGACCAATCACATAGAACTATTGTGCTAATAAAGTTTGTGGTACTTTCTCTATATTAAATTTCTTTAGTTTCATGTTTAATTTTGGCAGCATTTAGAGCCAGTGTGAGAAAAAAAGGAAGAGGGGAGTGATTGAAGACTTTTCCAGCAAATGAGGCTATTACTGGATTTTTACCCAATGAATTGTCTGGAGAAGTGCAAATAAAGATTTCTCTAATTTGCTTTCAGCTGTTCACAACCACAAAAAAAATTGTAGTCTTGAGAGACCACAGAAAAGGAAGGGCCTAGTGAGGAGACTCTCTTTCCTTTAGCCAAATGTGGCAACAGCTTTTTGTGCAGACTGAGCTTTTCTCATTCCAGAGGGATACATGTGGCTGGATCTATCAGCCTGGCAAAACCAAGTGAAAATGGACTGATGCAAAGCAGACACAGTAATGAAATGCATAATGACAATAAACCAAAAATGTTGGCAACAAATAAGACCTACCTTAATTGTCCTTCAGTTATGTCTTTTCCCCTGCATTGGCAAAACCCTGGACTGTCTCTTTCACATCTGAATACCAAGCGGTGCAGGTTACCAGAGGGACAAAGTTCTAATCCTTTGTTCAAGGAGGGCTGGGAGTTGAGAAGAGCAACTTCCATATGTACGTTTAAGCTCCAGTCCTCTATTATCATCATGAGACAACGTGAAGATATAAGAGGGGAGAGGGTAAAAAAATAAAAGAGAATACTATATGCTCTTGGGATCTCAAAGACTTTTACCTCAGGTGTTGGCACATTGACTTGTTTTTGTGAAGCTATGAGCTTATTCTTAAACAATATCGACAGGAAACAGCAGATGGCCAAATTGCTTGCAAATGCTTTTATATTACAGTTTATATTCACCAAGACACTTCCACGCTGACATGAGCAATGTCATTTTCTAGTAATGTTTGGAATTAGTCCCTTGGGTCACCAATTCCCAGGCATTATCAGATGATAACTCTGAAACTGTGATTACTTAAATATTTTTCAAATCCTGAAGTACTCTTAAAAGGATAAAACTTGCAGCCATGGGAGCCTTGTTACTGTGTTGCTATCCATACAAATATCACTATAGTTGTGTTTTGAGTCTCCATCATATACCCCCTGGTAAAAGAGTTAACAACTGGAAAGCAAAAAGATTACTTTAGGCCGAAGCATGTTTCATCAGATCTTCATCAAATGTAGTTTCTCATTTTCCTTTAAAAGAAAAAGACACTTATTTTTTAAAAAGAAATAGGTATATTTAAACTAAAATATATCAACAGATTAATTTATTTTCAATTTTTTTAAAATATCTTTGGCCTTGCAAGATGAAAGAATACACCATTTGACACTATATTATTATCAAAATATACATAAGGGAATTAGATATTCAAAACTTGTTCAATTGGCTTAAAATCTTCCACAAGAATTCATGGCAGTTAATACGACAGATTGTATAGATTCATGTTGAATATTTTATTTGCAAATCACAAACTATTTTCATTTGTTTTCCTACGTAACTATTAACTAAATCTAAATATTATCCTATTCATACTTGTCTGAAAACATATAACTTCAGTAAGTCCTGACTTGTATATAAACACTTGTATATAAACACAAGTATATACTAGTTTCTAAGATTTTGCCTTAAATATTTACACCCATAATAGTGTTCATTCTCCAGTTTTGGTGCATTTATTAGTTTGGATTATTTTTAAGTAAGTATTGCAAGCAAGTTTTAATCTGTTAGAAGAAAGAAATACATTAGATGGAAAAATGTATACTTATTTTTATATATTTTGTTACGAACACAGAAAAAAATAAAACCAACTACATTTTAAAAAGTTTTAATAAGTATATTTAGTATACTAAATATATAGTATTATACTATTTAATATATAATTATTTACTTATACTATAAAAATATATAGTATAATATATATCTATTCAGTATTTTTTTTTAAATCTTGATGGCTTCAGTGCTTTGCACTTACATGTACAGAGTGATAAAAGTACTGAATTAAGCCCAAATCAGAACTTTTCAAGTAAACAGAAGGAAGTATGTAATAATGAAAGGAATCATACATTAAGTTTGATGTTAGCTGTATAGTAGCAGTAACAGCATGAATACTGCTGTCAGAATATATGATAGAGTATATTGAACATCAAATGTCAAAATCTGAACATGGAAAATATGTATAAACAAAAATTAAAACTGTTAGCGTCACCTTATACTGTACAGCTAAACGAGAGTCTGTCATAATAGCTCATTTTAACAAAGCCAAAACACTGTGTGGAGATGTATCATTTTCAACAACCATTTCACCAAGAGATATTTTGATCATGTCTTCTATGGTAGGTGTGAGAGTAGCATTCCTTGTCTGTACGTCGCATCAAGTCTTCCTGTGCCAGCCTCTGCATCATGATACAACACAAACAAACCGTAACCTATAGGGAAGGATCTAGCTACGTAACATTAAACTTAAAAGAAATATCAGCATAATTCCCTCCTGATACAGGATGTCCTTGACTGTATTTATCTGTTCTGGAAATGAGTGGTACAGAAAATAATACATTAAAAAGTTATAAACTGCATTATCCTTCAGCAGTTGATAAATTCCATGACTCCCAGCTGATTGTGGTGTATCTATAATGGAGTGTGGTTGGCGTGGGCTGTGAATATCTTTGTTATTCATTCTGAAGTTTATAAAATGCCTACAGCCACAATAGTGAAGGTTTATATACAAAAATTAAAGACATAAATTTCATACACAGCCCACAGTGGGATGTGCTATGTAAAATGACTTCTGCTACTGCTACTAGAAATTCATTGGCAATCCAAGCAGGGGTGTAATGTAAGCTGGAAAGGGATCAATTGACTAAAAACCAGAATCAAGTGTCTATATTTCGTCTCGAAGAGAATTATCCATGGTAGCATAATTTTAACTCTGCACCAGGCTATGGAGCTGGATAAGTTGAAGCCCTGGTTTAGCATGACAGAAGGAGATTAGGGTGACTAAACATGGCTCCAGCTGGTTCTGTACAATGGGAAGTTTACACTAGCCATATTCCACCATGGATTAATTACTGCATCACAACACTATTCCACAGCTTCTACCATTGAAGAACAGGTCAGATACACATGAAGGCCTCTGGAATGTGGGTCAGGAAGGAAAATGGGACAGCAGGAGTACAAGATGTTACAGGTGACAAGCAAGAAAATCCATAAAAAGAGAATCTTATAAAGTGTGTGGGAGAAGTGAGGCAGAACATGATGAGAAATTGTCAGTTAAAATATAGAAAAGACACAGATGGGAAATGGGTGGCATAAACACACTGACTGGTGAGCAGACAAATTTACCCAAGTTCTCCTTGTCCTTCCCCCTTCAATGAAGATTACTGAAAAGAAGGGAGATGGGCAGTCAAAAACAAACATAAGAAAAGATGAGGATTGGAATGGAGAAACACTAAGATGAAACTATCAGATTTCCTGTGAATGTAATAAGAAAAGTAGGTATTGAAAAGGAATTTCCTCCTACCTTTGATAACAAAAGAAGACTATTGTTTTCAGGAGAGACTTCTAGAAAATGTCAGATTCTATAACAACTGATAGATGACTCATGAACGTAATTGAGACCATTTCATCTGGATGGATTTTATTTTAGTTTCTTATCCTGATATTTTAATTACAGGTAACTTCAGCCAGCTAATAATCCCATCTGAGAAACTGAAACCTGCTTATGGGCAATGAACAAGTACAGAAACACCAAATAAATTTGTTACAGAGCTGCAAACTATTTAATTTTCCTTAGATAAAACTTTAAAGTTTTCATAGACGTGTAATAACTTGAACGTTACGTATTTGAGAGAATCACCATATAGGAAGCCTTGACAAGGTCTACCCAAAGCGTTTGGATTCAAAATAATCCATATGGTCTTAATGCTGAAAAATAAAAGGAGACAAAAGAGGTTGATTTAGACAGGAACTCCTGCACAAACTCATGTCTTGATAGGAGTAATTTGTCTAATATACTCCTACCTGCCAGTCACCTGACTCAAAGTGAACAATTGGCAGTACCCGCCAGAAAACAACATTTAAAACTAAAGAATTCATATCCTTCTTTATAGAAATAACAACTATCCAAATTTAAATTTTATAACAATGCATGTTGTAAAATGCATTGTCTGTGAAGCAAGGAATCAATGAAACTATATTTCCAACTGATTTGTGTCTCGCATTTCATGTCTCACCTATTCCTTATTGCAAACCACATCCTATGTAACACCCTGATTGAATTACTTCCAGATCCTTCTCATATCACCAGATAATATCTTCTGTTTTCTCCTATGCCCACTCTCTCCTTCCCCCCCCACCCCCCCAGATTACTTTCCCTGTTTCCTCCCTTGTGCATTACCCATGTTTTTGTCTACTATTGGGAGAAGAAAGGACATGCACTACAGCTAATCAGGAGCTATGTGTATCCCAAATGATGAGCTAATGTATGCATACTAACAGTCAAGGGATTTACTGAGATATAATGGACAATGGTTGAGTTCACCCTGTCTTTTCCACAGAGAGGTATATTAAATGAACAAAACATTTTTTTTCAGATACTTAACACAGGATTCACTTTCATAAAAGACATCTAAATTTATATATCCACATTTAGGTATATAAGGAAACACTATACCCCTCAGCCCCGATTTCAGTCAAGGGAGAAACTGTTAAAACAGTCAGCCTAGCCTAGAGAGTGATCCATCTGATAAATTTACATTTAGGGTTACACCATTACATTTACACCAACCCTCTCCTTGGGCTTTGTCAACTAAATTGCCTGAGAGCATGATTCTGTGGTTAGGAGTCCACCACTTTTGAGATGTATTTGGTAACCATGTGGATCAGGAAACTTGAACACAGAACCTACAAAAGACTCTTCTGCAGTGGCAGGAGGAAACCATGCTGGATATATGAGTTTGTATCAAATGGCACTGGACAATTTTGCAAGCAATTGAACTGAGACTAGGTCTCCACTGACTGTATCAGGAATTTAGACACCTACTCTCTGTAGATACCTACTATCTTAAGACAGCTACATTTACATATTTGACCTCAAACTGAGTGCTCCTGAATGGGTGAAACTGGTGAAAGAGATCAAAAGCTCCTGTGAAGAATGTATGATGGCCTAAAACAGATTAGGGTTTTGGTTTCTGAGGCCTGCCTGCAAAATAATCTGCATAATAAGCACTTAAAATTGGAAAATGTTAGAATTTGAGTTGCCTTAATCTGGCTCCCTCATGTGAAAACATAATGATATATATTTTTAATTACATAGTCACATACTTTTTTTCCCAGAGGACCTCTACTTCATTCAGTGCACAGAAAAGACAGTGCTCATTTAATGAGCAGCAGTTCAGTATTTTGTTTTCTCCTTATTCTTCACTGGGCAGCTCTAGGCCTTTTTTATTGCACACAATTATAACACTGCTCAGAAGACAGAATTATTAATTTCTTCATGGGCTTTTCAGTGTAACTCATCTCTATCATGCATTCACTTTCACAGAACCCTTTCAAAACATATCCTCTATTTGCAGCTGAGATGCTAAGTCTTGGAGAGATTAAAGTCCATGGTATCCATAAATTTGAAGTGGCCAATTTAAGTCACTGCGGAAATTATTTTTTCAAGGACTTAACACTGCTTCACACTTTATGAGCTCTGCACATAGTCCCTGTTGGTATCATTCTTGCACAGAGTACTCATCATTCCTGCAAATCGGATGCCAGGAGTCAGCTAGGCACTTAAAAAAAATAATTAACGAACCATCATAAAGAGAATTGGCTTATATGCCTTGATTAGCATTATAGGACTCTTGACAAACCTGTCTCCATTTCCCATTGATCTTCTTTACCTACTTGCTTATCCCATGTTCCATCTCCCTTGTGGGGTTCACCTTAGTATTCCTCCTGACTTTGCATTGAAATCCAGTCTTCTATATTTAGCTTCTTAAAGAAAACACACAGCATCAGAAGTCACTAAAGACTTCTTAGTCTTAGTAAAACTCAAGTTTGTCATGCTCAATGCCTAGAAAAGGCTGATTGAGCCTTCTGCCAGTGGCAGAACTGGGAGAAAAAGCCAGGAACATCCTCAGAAACACAGAGTTAATAGTGCTGTTTCTGAGACATTGAAGGGGCAGTGTGTGCGTGCATGTGTACACAGATGAAGAGCTACTAATTCTTCCCTCACCCCCCCCCCCCCCATTCTTTAAGCCTTCACATCAGCCCCAATAGATGCCATACAAATCTGGCAAATAAAAGAAAGTGGCAGTAACTTTGCTGTCTCCAGCTGTGTACTTTCCTAAACAAATCTACATTTTGTCTATGCACATAGATGGCTTTGAGTAGCCCTATCCAACCTTTCTTTTCACCAGCTCTCCACTTCTTTTTGTCTTTTCCACTCTCCTCACAGAAGGACAGCTCTATTGCTGTCACCAAGGTAACTGAACACAAGCCCAGCCTCTGCACCATACCATTTGCATCTATCATGTGCCTCCCATGGCATTTGAACTGAGCAATATTTAAATGATGCTAAGGTATCAAGAGCCATTTGGTGTCATTCCTGTGAAGCTGGTGGAAAAGGATATTGATTTTGCAATTTGATACTGATAACCGTCACCACTTTCCATACCTACCAGCCATGGCTATCTGCCCTGCATCTTGAACAAATGCCTCTCATTTCAAATTCCTTCACAAAGAACTGTCTGTTTCCTTTGGCACCCTCTTTTGTCCAGCTTTGGCAACATCCATTAAATATAGAGTTTAATATTATGAGCATAGCAAAGATTCATATCAATGGCAGTGCACTTAGGTCTCCTCCAAAATTATAGGAATATACTAAAAAAATACAAATCCTGACAGTCCTCTATAAAGTATCTCTAGGGACACTTACAAATGGTTGAGAAATTGGACGATTTTTCTTCAAGGAAAAAAAAAAAGCAAGCTTTTCTTCAAAAAGGCAATGCTGACAGGATTGCAAACATAACACTTTAGCATAGTAATCATTGCTAAAATGCAGAAAATATTGTAAAAGATAATATGATATGAAATTTTAGTGGAAGTGAAAATGAATAACAGTTTCCATGACTCTGTGCTGGCTAAAGCCTAGTAGATAAAGTCTCAAAAGTAAGAAGTCTCAAATTGAGAGGGTCTTACATGGAAAGGAAACTTTCACATATTGAATATAAGTAATGAATGGTTATTAATGAATATACTAAAAATAATGAGCAAATGTAAAAGAAGACATCAGTTATATTAATAATGAGAAACATTTAATTTGTAAGTTCAGAAGCTTATGCAATCAATAGAAAAGTTTCCAGCATGAGACTTAAATAAAAGCTCTGGAAGAATAAATATCTATTGACACAGGAGTTACTGAGTTCATTTCATCCCAGTGGTGTTCATTTCATCCTGCTGGTGTTGAGCTGTGTTAATACCTTGTGAGAACAGATTCCTTGTGAGCTTTTGCTGGAAAAAAAAAATAAAATGAGAAAAGCCTGATTGAGTTAACAACTGAAAGATAATATCTATAGTCTAAAAGAAAAAGGATCAGAGAGGAGGCAAAAAAGTGCAAAGGGATAAAAAAGAGTGATAAAAAGGGAAGGGAAAGGAAGGGAAAAGAGGGAAAAGGAAAATTATAAAAAGCAAAAAAGAAAAATGGAAAAAAGGAAAAATGAAAGGGAAAAAAAGGAAAGACGATCTAACCTTTAAAATGTATATAACAAAGCAAAACACTGTAACAACAAAATTAGCAGATGGAGTCCAGTCCAATAGCCATTGAAATCAGTAGAAAAACTTCTATTAGTTTTCCCAGGCCTTGGATCAGTACTGAGGAGAAAGGCCCAAAAAGCTACAACACACCAAAAGCAAAGGTCCTAGGAAGGGAACTGGAAGGCAACTTGAATTGCACTTGGTGGAGTAGAACCTCTAAAAGGATTTCCCAGTTGGATGTCCATTGTTTATTAAAGGATTGATATTCCATAAATAAAACATTTGCAGAAGAAGAATTAAACCCTCTGGGTTCTATGACCAAGCATGTGGCAACAGACTCACAAATTTGAACACAATACAGCTGTTTTCTCACCCAGCTGTGCAGAGTCAATATGATGCAGAATTCCAGTTCTGATTACATCAACTCAGCCTTTTCTGAGATTAAGGGATTATTTTCTAATTGGTCTACACCAACTTTTCAAAAAGGCCAGTAGTCAGTGAATTGTCCATTACAACTGAATAAAGGAAGCTTAATGTCTTCAACAAATTGCTTTATACAACTGAAAAATACTGACACTGAAACCGAATGTTTTGGCTGTCTACCAAGCATCCTCACTATTGACAACAGCAAAAAAACATGGTTACTTTCTCTGTGCTTTATTTCGCTTGCTGTTTTAAATCATTTTGACCTTGATTAATTCTCAGCTGCTATTGGAAAAAGAGACTTCAATTTGAACATTAATTTCATAGTGCAAATTTTCAAGCAGCACTGAAGTTATTTGTTAATTTCCATAATGCTTTTAGTGTGCTGCTGAAAGAAGATAACTTAAGAGAGTGTCTCTGAAAATGCCAGCACTCTACCCAGCTGTCATAAAATGCATTAGCTTAGCACACAAGGCAGGGAGAAGTTGTCCCTTCTGCTTGTTATTGAACCTAGTTAATGTCTTCATCACTGATGACACACACAGTAGCACAAAATTGTTTGGAAAGACAAATCAGTTGGGATAAATTGCAAGCTTGACTGCTACTTGTGTCTTTAAAATTACAATATGTAAAAAATATATTGGAAAAAAGGACAAATCGAATAATTTTATTTCACTATATGTCCTGTTGGGAAGTCCGGAGGAACCCAGAATGGATATAATACTGTAAATAATATACCTCATATGATTTCTGTTGTGCTTGAAGGTATTTAACGCCTCTATGGCCCTCACATTTTATAATATATCTGGACAAAAATATCATAATCTCTTATATCTGATTTTAAAAAAATGGTAATTTATCACAAAGATTCATGCTGACTAGGAAGACAAAAATGAACCCAAGCAGTTCTACAGAATTAGAAAAGCACTAACTAGCTTAGTATGACCTGAGCTGCAGCCTTGGCCTGAATTGACACGGATTCTTGCTGTGGCCTTGGATATTTCATTTCTTTTTGCTTCTTCACATTCACATTTTCATGATTTAAGGAAAACAACATTTAATCAACCCCAGTATATGTTAATGCTTAACCAATCAACTATGAAGCACAGGGTTTTTCATAGCTTTTGGAAGATCTTCTGTCCTAGCGATACCATGATTCTTTAGCCTTCTTATAACTGATTTTAAAAGGAAAAATACAAGGGACTGTGGTACATTCAGTCATACCATCTGAATGCACCTGTTCTTGAAATCAAGGACCTGCTTAGCACTTGGATGAGAGACCACTCAGAAATCCCACAGGCACAAATCAATGAGCCATGTTAAATTACAGAAACTGAATTAGTTCAAATACTCTATTAGGTTTTGACTTCGTGACTGAGCTGTTGAAAAACAGGAGGAGGTGAGCAGCTGGATGGCTAACTATCATCTATGCCTTTGAAAAATTGCTGATATTTAACTCCTTCCTTTCTTATTATTTCCTCTCCACCATCCCTTTGCTGGCTCCTTCTAGCTTGTGAGGCCCTGCACTTGCTCTGAGAAGGAGCAGCAGGGAGTCAGCAACAGTCTCTCTCTGCCACAGGTGAGGGAAGACGGTGAAAAGGAGCTCCTACTGGCTTGCTCTTCATCCCACTGAAATGTTCACAAGCCTCTAATTTTATCAGGCAAGCTGAAGGTTAGTGGAAGGAGCCTCTGCCAGAAGAAAGAAGATAAATGGTGTCTCCTTGTCTACATTTCCTTGCTTCACAGTAACTTACTTAAAACTAAGTAAGAATTAGTTTTCTTTAGGGGCATTGCTCCAAATCTCACTTCAATATCATGCTTAAATGTTCCAGTAAAATTTTTAGTCTTTCAGCAGTTCCCTCTCATGACACCACATTACTGATGGATTTTGGCAGTGACAAATGACGAAGAATGTCTGTCTCTGAAGCCATTCTCATTTGCATTCTTTCCAGCTACTTATCTGTCCCATTGGAATAAAAAATTAAAATTAAAAGATAACATTTCTGCAAATAATATTTAAGTAACACAAACTGTAGCAGTGTTAGCATGACATTAAATTCAGTACAAAGAACTTTCTGATTCCTCTGGATAAACAGATATCTGGTTTAGACAGAGCTGAAAGTGTTTTTTATTAAAACCATTGCTTTCTCTGAATAAAAATATTTTTTAAGGCTGTGTGGCCTACAAAATATAAAAACAACTGACAAAATTTTCCTTTTTTTTGGCTTAGTTTGACTTGTTTAGTGTTTTGAGACAAATGTAAAAAGGATAGTATTTGATATGAAAACAAATTGGTGTACTGATTTAATAAACTCTTAAGCAAAAAAATGAAATTTAGGAATGTTTGTTTGACTTACCAAATTGAGGCTTGCTTTTCCTTTTGATAAACCCACAAAAGAGGTAAAACAGTAAGGAATCGTCCTTTGATAATTAGGTATATAAGGCCTTTCTTTTTTATCGTAAATGTAATTGCATACAAAATATCAGCAATTATAATATTTTTGATATTTTTTTTGCAGCAGATATTGTACATTTCTTGCACATTTTGCAAAACCAAAGCATTTTCTTATCTCACTTTATCCAAATTTTTTCTTAAATTAAAATTATTTTTCCAAATCTCTTCTACCTGTCTAACTGTTATCCTTAACAAACTCTTTTCAGTCTCTTCTATTCATCATTTCTCTTCTGTTGATGTGCTGCTAATGCATACATAATCACATGTATGCCTGTATTTGAGAACTGAATCCAGTCATAAGTATGACAGTGGGCATGACAAATTGCTTAGCAAAGGTTAAACAAAACCATGCTTAAACAAAGGAGAACCCAATGTTTTATAAAAGATTTCCATTTTCCAGTCGTGCAAAGTGACAAATAAAGAAGATGAGAGTAACAATGAAGATGGTACTTTCAATGACCAAATTCTAACAAAATCTGAAAGTACATGATGGGCTTTGGGCAGGACCTTAGGGCAGGGCCTGCAGAAGTACAATAAGGAGTTTAGAATTAATACATATAGATGAGAAATGCTCTCTAAGGCAAGGTATATAGATATTGTAGAAGCCTTGGAAAAAAATGAATAGAGCCCTAGGAGTCTTGAGGAACTATACCTGCAGTAATTAAGAGAAACCTGTTGGGACTTGGGCCTTTGCTAGTGTGAAAATTAACATAGAATAAAATAGTTCAAGGTTGTTATGTGAGAAATATACACAGCACTGACTAACAGTGTTAGAGAACAGCAAAAATAAAAGAAATAGGTTGCTGATACAGAGAAGAATTAAAAGTTCACAAGAGAGATGATATAAAGTTTTCATGGAGGGAACTAGATATGGAGTAGGAGGAGAGTTAGGAAGATATATAGCTGAATGTATACGATTTTATTAAGTATAGAACAGAAAGTTTTAAGGAACAGTAACAAAATATGGGAAAGGAGAAGCTGTAATTACTAGCAGTAGCTGAGCTGTAACAAAAGACCTCAAATACCACAGTGTCAAAGCTGATGTGAATGGTACTCTAGACTGAAAATCACTGTCAGTGAGAGTGGATGGTGGAAAAAGAAGAGGGTGAAAAAGACATATGTTGGCCAAGGAAACATAAGTGGTGACTTTGTCAAGGACAGATCAGGAACACAATAGACCAGATGCTAACAATAAGTGGTGAGGAAAAAGTTATGGAAAGAAATGATGGAATACAGTGAGCCTTTTTTCTGTAATAAAGGTCATTTTAGCCAGAAATAGTCTACTTTGATAGGGGTTTTGGGGTTTTGGGTTTTTTTTTTTTTTTTGCATGTGATTGATTGTCTCAATTAAAGAATCTTACATTTTCTTTGCTAAGAGTTCTTTAAGTAGAAAATACCTTAGAAGGATCATTTCTTAGTATTCTTTCAGCAGGTACATCTGTAAAAGACTGAAAAAGGCTGAACATTTTATGTGTTCCATAGCAGATGCCTATTTTTTATGCTGATCAACAAATTCCTTATACAGTTGAGACACCATGAAGGAAGAATATTTGATTTCAAATATTTTCAAAAGAATGTAACATAAGGGTCATGGAAATTCATTATGCAGAGGAATATGTAGATGAAAAAGAAAACAATAAATCATCCTGTTGACAGTAAGCTATATTAAACTGTTGAAAAGTCTTCTAGAGGAAGTGCAGAAGCCCTATCCCTTGAGACTTTTAAAATTAGGCTGAACAAACAGTAGAAAACTAAACTGTGGGATATAGTCTTACAATGCTAGTAGGATAACCTAATTGATCTCTTCCAGCTCTACCTTTTACAATTCAAAACCCACAGCTTGGGTGTTTTGCTGCCTCAGCTCACTGTGGGAATACAATGATTGTGAGTTTGAAAGAGTGGTCAGCAGGAAAAAAGAGTTAATGAAAGGGAAAAAAAGTGCCTCCCACTAGAGAGGTAACTGGCGGTGCTAACAAATATCTCAGCAAGTATGATTTCCCATGAGGCCACCTCTGATACCCAGACCCAGGCAGCCAAACCTGAATGGAAGGTAATAATAATTAGATTCTGATGAGTGAAGGACTCACAGGAGGATCAGCTTTTCAGAAGGAGTCAATGAAAGGAGAAGAAAATACCCAAATTTTCCAAAATATTTAAAACTGAATTTAACTATGGAATAGTCTTTTAAGTGGTTAGATCTTCCTCACCAACCTATGGACGTATATTCCTACAACGAAAGGGAGCGAAAGAGTCAGAGATGGAGAAAATGCTTCGGATTTTAACAAAATTCATCACAGCTCGGTGTTATTAATATATGTGCATTTCCAGTACAGTAAGAATCAGGGTGACCCAAAGCTATTATTCAAAGTCAGTATTAGACCATTTAATTTTCTGCTTCAGTTCTTTTCCTGTTCCTCTCTCCAACTTGAGTGTTATGGCCATTCACTGTCTTCTTTTCTGCTATTCTTCCTCCTCATTTGCTTGTGCTCTCAATGGCGTTTTAGGAGACTAAATTCCCCCAGTGCAAAATCCATCTTCTTGAACTACTCTGAACTTGGATCAAGTGCTAATAGCTCAATAAACGGTTTATGACCTATCTCCATGAACAAAACTTGCCACAGATGTGAATGTATTCACTGCTTAAAATTGCTGCACACTGAACAGGATTAATATTTGTGCTGCTGGTGTGGTGTCTCTGTATTAGGACTGAGCCACCAAATTAACATTTAGAGAAACACACAGCACCATTTCAGGGGAGGAAAACTATCAAGTCACCATTATATTATTTTTCAGAGACTGAATTTTTGCTGGAAAACTGCTCATCCACTAAAATGAAATGGTTTGTTTATTTAGGAACACACATTTCAGTCCATGTTTTTTTTTTTTCTCTGCTTCTTCATAGTACCAAGCTTTTCTTTAGCAATCACAAAAAAAAAAAATGTTGCATTTAATTCATACATACCCTGCAAGGTACTGTCTCTCATATTCCAGTTGCTGAATGTGAGTTTGTCTCCAGGCTCTACCTGTGTATTCACAGGCACAGGTGTCATACTAATCACTATTATGCCAATAACACACTACTATACTGTTGTATACATTACCGTAACTGGCTGATCCAACAATTGTCCCAGGCAGGCTGGCTTTTCCCTCCAAGAAGCAGAACTCATAGAATTGACAAGCAAAGGTAATTCAATATATATATATATATATATATATATATATATATATTAAAAAAAAAAAGAAAGAAGATAGAACTGCTTCTGCAGCATGAGGAATCAATTATGAATAAAAATATTGTCTTCATCAACTGACTATCTTTTAACTTATTAAACAAAAGTTAATTATGTTAATTATGCAGATTCTTAGCACTGAGCTGCATGAGTTCAGTACCTGGACAGTTGACAAACAAATTGCATGCAAGAAAGTTGCAGTAATATATTTACAATTTCAGAAAATAAGTCTCCACTTAAATATTTAATGTGGCATTTCTCTTTGCTGGTGGTAGAATACTGCTTGTGAAACAGAAACTGATTGTTGTCATATGTCAGCAATGATGATTTCAAACATTAAAACAAAGTGATGCTTATTGCTAACTCACACTACCAGGGTTGAATAATCTTTTGTGTCATCTGAGTCACACTTACTTTATACCCGCCTTACCACTGACCATATTCCTGCCTGCTCATGCTATTCCCTTCTTCCACAGTATCCTTAGGCAAACATATTGCCTACTTACAAAGTCCAGAGGATTCAGTCTCTTGATGAAAGGGCCAGCTACCAGCTCTAATTGTTATGTTCCCACTGTAGAAGATACTAAATCAAATAATACTTCCCATTATCCCCTAAAAACTGAATTGATCTGGTACCCTGTGTTTTTGTGAGTTGGTTCTGAAATCTTTCCATCAGTTCCCCAGAATAAACTTTCCCCTATGTTTCAAAGGTAGAAGTTTATCCTCCGTTTTCCCTTTACTGCACATCATACATGATTTGATGCAGATTTCCGGTTCTTACTGGACCTTAAGTCATTCCTTGAATAGTCATTCCTCAGTCCATGAATAAGATATGTTGGTTTGTTGTATGTTTCTTTATTTTGAAGTCGAACCATGTGCAAAAGCTTCTGTGCTGTACAGAATCCAGCAATAGGTCTTAAAAATCTGAATTCACTTGCAAGTTATTTTATTTACCCACAAATATTGAGGTAACAAAATGTCAAACATCATTCACACCTGTAGGATAAAATACCGTTTATAGCCTTATACAACCTCATACTAAAAGCCATATAATTTATGGTGCATTTACAATGCTGTAAAGGCCATATTTGTTCTTCATATGTCATAATTCTCATTTCTTGGCTCCCGGGCCTGTGAAGAGATTTATTGTGTCATCTCAAGTGTAGTTTCCTAGGAAGAATGAACAGCTCAGGCCACTAGATTTACCATTTACATCTGTCCTGTATGGAGTTGCTATACAAACTGCAATATCACACTAGGATCGATATGATAATGCCACAGGCTGCTGTTTCTATATGGTAAAAGTGACACCAGTGTCTTTTACTATAGCTTTAACCTAGAAACATAAAACTTAAAGCAGATCTTTGAGTGGCTGGGCCTAGGCCAGTAGAAATAGAGAAATTAAGCACAGGAATGCTTAATTCAGAAATTATACTTAAGCCTTTTTTCCTGGTAGAACAGAACAGTTCAAAAGAACATATTTTTGACCCATACTGTTTGCATATGGTTGGAGGTTTATGTTTTCCCTTTGGAATTTAAGAATTTTCTCCCATAAGATCTTTACATTCATATTAAATACTAGATTTTTTAAATGGAATAGTACTATTTCAAGGCCCTTAACAAGTTTAGTCACGAATAAAAATAGGACTTGGGAAATATCCTTGAGCAGAATGTGTTGTTTTATTGTACCAGTGCCTGAAGGAGGACATAAGAAAAGGCTTGAAATGTGAGAATCATTTAATATGGTTCTGATAGTGATAACAATTTTTGTATGAAATTTGTATTACAACAGGACAGGATTAATGCCATCGCAATGTAGGTATTTAAAATTTAAGAATGAGGTTCAGTTGCAAAAGAGTGGACAACTAAATGCCTTAGAAAATCCTTCCTGATTGCTGGTTGTGTGTGTCTCATGACACATTTCAGGTGTGTCTCATGTGATGCATTTCAGGTGTCAGTAGTTACATATCCTTAGGTAGATAAATCTGTAGCATAAGAAAGTCCTCTAGATTTCCTCTGTCATCAATGATATTTTTAAACCTATAACGTTTACTGTCATATGAAGATATTTACTGGTTCATGTATCAGAGAGAGTTTAGAAAACAAGCTAGATTAGATACCAAAGGCAGCTAGGATGAGACTCAGTCTGAGACTGAGACACCTTGTAATCATTTATGCATGACTATACATTGGAGAGAAAGACTCAGGAATCATCATTACCTCCTAAAAAGATCCTTTGCAGCAATGTTGCATTCACAACCATATAGAGGAGACTTCCAGAATACAACTGTACTTTTCCAAGGAGGAGTCCTCCCAGATCACATAGAAATGATTTAAAAGTGTAGCTTTCTGTTCCCTCTTCTTCATGTACACACACAAATGAGTATATTATCATCTTCAAAAAGGAATTACAGATTTTCTCTCAGAAAGATCATCAAACTCTAAGGGCTTTTTTTTTCTCTCTGGTTTAGGTGTATTTCCTAAATAGTTGCTTATACCACGGGGATGTTGCTTTGTATCCTTGCCAAAATAAGTAACTACTTACAAAGCTTAGCCATATACAGTTTCTTTCAATGACTTTTATGATTCAGTAGCCTTTACCTCAAATAGCTACACTGTCAAAACCAGGCAATATTAAGTGTGAAAGATTTGGGTCTTGGATATTTGGTCCCCATTTGTAAGACGCAACTGGAAGGAAAACACAAATCAAATGGCAGCAAACTTCACTCTTGACATGTCTGTAGAGTGCTACATGACAAGACCGGAGAATTAGGACTACTGGAATTTTCACTTTAATGATACACAAAATGTTCTAGTTTTGCCTCTACAAGGCAACTGGGAGAAGAGTTTACAGGTGGTGACGAGCCCATAAATGCATAATTTATTAGAAATATAACAATTAATTCAATAAATGAGGTTTATTTATGAACTGCTTTGTGAAGCAAGTGCTAAATTAAATGGGCCCCAGAAGTGCAGTAGAGTTAGCAATGTCATTTATAACCAAAAGACTGTAAATCTTGTAGGATTTTACAGATGTTTTTATTTAATTTCTCTAATCCAAAAGATCTGACAAGATGAGGCCACCCCAGTGTTCTTCAATGACAAAGCCCCTAGGGCTTCTACACTTTGCAACAAGTAGGAAATCCTTATTAATCCCTTTAGCATTTGTTGTAATGACATTAATCATGATGAACTCTTCCAGTGTTAATTCAGTTGTCTCATAATTCCAAAAGAATCCCACTGAAATTTGAACAGAGCAAACCTCAGCTAATTGGAGTAAGAATCATAAAATAACTCAGTGTTTCAATTTTACTAAAAGAAACCCAACCCTAGCCACAACTGCTTTTTAAAGCCTGGCCAAGTTAAGTGAATCTGTTAACCTTTGGAATAACATTGATTACACTCAGTTTATTTGTGGAAGTCATATTTATGTGGGCCATATTTTGCCGTGCAATTCAGCATCTGTTAATGGATTTAAAGCCATGAAATGACTGAGAAGTTAATCACTGTCTTGAACTTGCTATTTTATATACCAGACTTCATGTCATTATATATTATGTTTACTGCATATGTAACATCTTAATGTGTTCTCAAAAACAATTCCACAAAGCCTGTTTGTGCTATTGCATCTCTGCATAGGTATAGTTCAAGGTTTTCAGGGGAACTCTGCAGAACCTTAGTGCTGATTTCCATCTGCTGTTGCACCTTTGTTTTGCAAAACATGCTAAAGGAATGTATTCCTTACCCACAAACATTATATACCTCTGGTGCACTCATAGCAAAATGTTCAAAAGTTCAATTCAGTTGCTTTAAATTAAATGCACAAGAGAACCAAAAGCTAGTAAAATACAGTAGCAAGTAATTGTGCTACACATGCTCCCACCAGAGCCCCACCTATTAGTCAGTTCAGTCTATACCCTACTCGGTTAGCATTTGAGGTATCAGTAGTTTGCAGTGGAAGAAACAGGTCATATAGCCCTTCATTTCTGTTTAGAGTTGGCAGTTTTGCTGAGGAAAGAGTGCCATGGTAGCCAAAAAAGAGAAAGGAGTCCTGCTCTGCAGAATAGGAATTCTTCAGTTTGAGAAAAATAAGGGAAGATTTGTTCTTACTTAAATTTACCCTCAGGGCAGAATATAACTTTTATGGAATGGTCTTGAACTGCTGACCTCAAATCAAAGCACTGTCATTTGCTTTATTAGATGCAGATCAGATCACCAATCTGTAGAGCCTCCAGGCTCCAGTAGACCAAGCTCTTCTTTGTAAGACAAAATTGTATTTTGTTTCTGTAGCATACTAACTTGCATTTTGCTGTTTGAAAATAATATTTCATGGGTCCTGAACATTTTACCAGGACATTTAACTTAATAAAATTACTTTTAATTGATATAACAAGAAATAAGTGTTAGGTTAATGACTAGGTTCAATGGTTTTTCCAGTTTACTGTAAACTATCCTTGTAATGTTGGGCAAACAATTTATCACTACACGCTTTGAGATATTTCATGCATTACAGTGTAGTGCATGAGCGTTTATCGTTTGAGGATGTGACTGCTATAGACAAGAGGATCCCCACACATAACCACCATGGAATGAGCCTTTGGAAACCAGCTGAACGAGGCTGCAAAAAAAGTAGGGAACGAAATGCATGAAAAAGAATTGGGAATTATGTGTATGAGTACTGGCTTGATCACACCCAGGTTCTCTATCAAGACTGTAATCTCTGTACCTCAGAACCACCTGATAAGTTCCTTATATTGATATTAGGTGAATAAGCCTTCATTTCTCAAAAAAAAAAAAAAAAAAAAAAAAAAAAAAAAGAGACATGCATCATAATGCTCAGGAAAGTGTTCTCACTTGAGCAAGAAGAATTAGAGCACTGACCCGGGTCATAGAGTTCTCAAGTTTATACTCCTGCCCTGCTTGCTTCAGCACAAGAAATGTCTGCTCTTTGAGCAAGGAAAGTGGACTGTGCACCCATGTAGTGCACTTTCTTCTATGAATTACTGCTAAACTCTCCAGCAAGAACTGTTCTATTTTGCATTTAAAATTATTCCTTGGATCAGTGGAAAAGACTGATTATATAGGCCCCTGCTTAATACACCTCATGGCATGAGGGAAAATGAGGTCCGGATCTTTGCTGCTTGGTTATTTATGCAGTGTATAACCTCCTATGGAAGAAGATGGAAAGACACACACACAGTCCATGGTTACTGGGCAAGCACAGTGCTTGTGCTTTGAGAAACTCACTTTCTTCCATTAAACCACTCTCAGAAAATCAGCCCAGCTCCTGAATTTCAGGCAAGCAGTTACCTTCTGTCTGGACAAGGTGTGCAGATATACATTCAATTTTGCATGTTTCAAGGTTTAAAATTTGCTTGATTTGATAATCTGGAAGATCTGAGATATCAGACTACTCTTACCTCTGCATTATTGAAGGCATGTGATCATCAAAGTTCCTCAGTTTGTTTTATTCTTAATAGATTAAAAGATTATTATTTCTGACTTCTAAGAACTCCATTTCTTTCTTAAACACCTTGATGAAGGCAGAGTTCTGTTTTTAGATTTGTGAAATCAACAACTTCTAGGAAGCCTAGAGAAAGAAACCGAACATAGTAGCATATGTCCCCAGATGATGTCAATTTAACCGCAAGACAGTTGCTGTAACTTAGACCACATGAGAGAAAACTGATTAATACCTCTTACCTTTCATCCCCTGTAACATATACCTTCTCCTACTGTCATTTACAGATCACTTTACAATCACTATTTAAGCTAACTAATAATTTAAGATTTTTGTGTATGAAAGTTGCCTCCTTCCCTAGCACCTGCTACTGCTTACTTGAAGCTCACACAGAAATATCCAAAGAGGTCCTTCAAGCACATTAATTTTTCACCACTTCCATCCCTCTTGTCAGCCACACCACTCACTTCATCCACTTCTCCAAATGTGTCCAGGGAGTGTATGTAACTGTAATGTTTGCTGGCTTTTCATTTCCCGTTTTGTAGAGCCCTTTAATCTCAGAGAAAAAAAAAAAAAAGACAGACAAATAAAACCAAAAGGAATCAAAACAAAAATAAAATCCACAACCACCCCCCAAAAAACAAAAAAAGAAGCTGTCAATAGATTAGCCTTTCCTCTTTCACATCAAAGGAAAACAAACAATCAGTTTAATAATCAGTATAATAAATAATGACAGAATCATTCAGGTGTAAAAGAACCCCCATTTCTATAGGACCAGCTATGACTGGGCAGAAATAAATTAAATTACCAGTCTACTTTGCACTCATACAGCTAATATTATGGTTTTGTATGTAAACTAGTGAATTCTGGAGCATTAAAACTAAAAAAAGCATAAGCACATGGGATTTTTAGGACACTTGCAAGTTGGCTTTACAGGTACTTGCATGGATCTCAACCAAGCATCTAATGACAGAGGAGTGAAAAGCTCACTGCAAGTAGCTTACTTGTTATCACCCAAAGAGTACATTGGCACAGACCTCCCAGGGTCTGGGTATCCTGATGAAATCTCTTCTGTCCCTCCATAAAAACTTCTTCCCAGCCTTTGTTCCATGCCTTCCCCTGTGTCCCATTTTCTTTCCTTATTTAACCTTCCCATTTTATCTTTGTTTCTTTTGTCTACCAAACTCCAAGCTTCCTGGTATGGAAAGGTTCAGATCAAACACTTTATACAACAATCTTTAGGCAACTTAATATGTAAGAAAATACTGGATGATGGTGCTTAAATCTCATGCATAAAATAAAACATTTCAAAGTTTGGGATGTTTTAAGAAAAATCGCAGAGACTAATATGCTTTTAGTCTGTTCTTGATTTATTAGGATGAATTTTACCAATGCCTTTTTGAGTAGTTGGGCAATCCAGTACAGAGGTGCTGAAGAGTGCTGGCAGGTAGAAACTAGGGCTGCTAATGCCATATCATCACTGATATCCTGTGCTACTTTAGGGTGTCATCTAAGTGCCCACCTCAGTTTTCAAGTGCCCACTGCTCAATATTTGTGTCCTGATTTACGAAATTGCCAATCTTCCACAGTTCCTTCTGACTTCTCATTGTTAATGGCAGTAGGAGCAATGCCTTATGAATCACTTTGCAACCTTCAGATGAAAAGCTCTTTGGAGCCTACTTCTCATTTGCACTAACAGCCTTTACATTGGAGACTTAATGTAGGTGTAAATGACACTTTTACTTACCTGCAAATCTCTTTTTCATTATCAGTGTCTTTGATGAATGAAAAATATCTGTACATATAGAATAAAACCTCTTTTTGTTAGTACACAGTCCTCTGTATAATTGTGTTACTCCCATTTAATAGCCTTTCTATGATCATTTATTGCTCATGGAAAAAGCCTGTGATAATTATGGATCATAGACACAACATCTTGAACAGAATTGTTACAGACCAAATTCCTCAGGACAATTGTCTCTTCTACCCTCTTTCACTATGAAACATGGAATTGAAGTAATTTCCACTTAGTTTATACAACTGAAAAGCTAGTTGACTGGATTAACCTTTCTTCCTCACCAGTCCACACCATCAGGGGTAACAGAAGGAGATTCATACAACTGTGCTAAGATATATGGGAGAAATTGATTTCTAGAAATTTCTGTCCCAGACAACTAGATAAAACTGCTGTTTACATTTAACAGTAAAGGTTATTGATCTGCAACTCATACAATATGGACAAAAGGTATTTTTGGAAGTAGGCAATAACAAAGTTCTTTGTTACATGTGATTTAATGAACTAGCTTCAGAAAAATTCCTTAAAAACTTTGAGAAATGCTATTCCTTGCTTTATAAGGAAAACTAGCCATTTTCCTATCTGCCACAGTTCTGTGTCAAAGTTACTGACAGCAAAGACAGGTGTCTGTGAGTGAAATGTCTTGTAACCTTTAACAAGAAAAGCTTTAGTTTGAACACTGGGACTGCAAGTTTGCAAAATATTTGATTAGAAGGAAAGAAACGAGAATAAGCAAAATACCTACCCCCTCTTTCCATGAAATAGAAAAGATGGAAAAGATTAAAACTGACAAGTATAAAATCTTTAAATACCACAAAATACTCTACCAGAGAATTTTCTTACAAAGATTATAGAATGGAAATTGAAAAACAGATCAGAACCAAATATTTTTCATGCAGGAAATGTATGAAACAAGATTGTTGGTGCAAGCATACTGACTAAACTAGAGAAACGAATTCCATTGTAAGTCAGCAACAGTGATATCTTTGTGTAATTTTGGTATGATACATACTCAAAGTACAGGCTGAGCATCTAAATGAGAAAGATATTCTCTCAGAAACTTTAATATCTGGCAAAAAAAAAATAGGAATTTCATAATCTTCCAGGAGTCTAGAACATTTTTTTATTTTTAATAATGCTGTTTGCAAGTTCTTATACTTTCTAGAAGCCTTACAGATTCTTTTTCTGAATCTAAGCTTTCAAAAAGTCACTTTCCACTCTGTTGGTTACAGACAATTCAATGAGCAAAACGAGGAAAAAAAAATTATAAATACACCAAAAAGAACTTTTATAAAACAGCAGCTGCTCACGACTGCTTTTCCAGTGTTATTATTATAAATATTGCTGCACGGTCTTTTGTTATTTCATATTTAACAGTTTCACAAAAGCAATTGTAGGAACTCAGAAATATAATACATCAGAGCTGGAAGTGCTATGAAGTTGGACCTCCCTGTAATAAGTTTCTAAAATTCTACTAGGACTTGAGAAAGTCTGTTTTATAATCATTTGCTGTGAAGCAAGATCTAAGAGCACACATTGCAGTTCTCACTGAGTCAGTATGCTATTTGGTACTCTACTGATAGACAATAGTCTAGCTCAAGATAGTTTCAAAGTAGTGGACCATGTCCTACAGATGTCATTTTGCAGTCCTACAGTACCTTAAGCCTGTCACATTACCAATTTCATTCTTTTAAAATAAAGCAGTATAAAGGAACAGAATTACCACTGAGTAACTCTAACATTTATGTAATGTACAAGATGGATAAAACAGTGTATTGGAAAGGATATGAATTTTGTTTGTTGCTGTAGATACATACCTTCATACAGGGAAAATATTTTTAAATGCAGCTCTTCATACTCTATCCTGTACATTGCACACCTGAAATAGAAGTGTTTAATAGTATATGTTACACTTCACAAAGCAAATTATTTTGCATATGAAATGCCATGTGCAATCATCCAAGGACTGTGTTTCTAATCAATTCATATCTTGTCATGATCTGATTAAAATTAGGTCAAGACTAAAGGAAAGAGGAAATATTCACTTTGTCTATTTTAGACAATTAGAAACAGAGGAAATTAGGACCCTATGTTCTGTAAACAGTCAATGCGTAGTGATAGGGTGCTTGATATTAGCAGTGTTGAATAGTTAGACTGACCATATATGCCCTAGAGACTCTGAGTGTCCTTTGCAATTGTGTAAGCAGCAGTTGTGCCCAAGTTTGTGAAATACAAATTGAAGGGTTTACACAGCCTTGCTTTCTATATGCACTTTGGTAGAACATCAAGACTATATTGCAACTGTACAGTGCTTCCACAGACACTGGAAACAGAAAAAGTTACTTAGTAATTTTCTATAAGAATCTCTGGACTTTTTTGATTGAGATAGCATAATGACTGAATGAGATTAAACGTGTACTGTCCCAGCACCCTGAGTGCTTGATTTACATTGTCATACAGAATTACTTGGTATTCTGTACTAAACATTATTTCTTTCTTTCTTTTCCTTTTCACACAACCAGCCACTGGGAAATTATTGTCAGAGTCTTAAAATCATTTCTTAATGATTGCTTGTTAGGAAAATAAAATGTCTTTCTTGGTCTCTTTTTCCTCTTTCTCTCTCTTTTGAGAATGGGATAAATCCTCATATTCTTGTAACATTGGCTGTCCGTGCTATAACACAGTGAGCCATAATGTTGTATAGATTATTTTCTCCCTCTCAGGATCAGTAGCAGCATCATCTAGTAGGGAAAGACTGAGTTTATTTCAGGAATGGTGTAGGGAAGAATAAGAGCTTTGAAAGCTAAATAGGCACTTGAGGAAATGAGTATATGGGAGAAAAATCTGTCTGCACAAATAAGCAGTGGAGAAGAGACTTAAGTAAAATCAGGGGAGGAGAAAGATGAAAGATAAAATATAAAAGGGAGATTAGAAATAAAGAAGAATCTGACCAAATAATTGAAGACCGCAAAGGCCATTAACAAAATGAACTTTGGGAAATAATCCTAAGAAGATACTGAGGTTTGTTTGTTTCCTCTTCCATGCTACCTTTCGTATGTATTTTTTGTATGTCTCTTAGTATCAGGATACACAAAATATTTTTAGTGATAATTTCTAAGGTTCTATATTCATTGGGAATGAGCTAGAATCAAGTTACTACATTCAAATCAAACCCCAGATTACAAAGACATTCAGTGTGTTTCATCTGACATACCCAAAAAGATCAGTAGGTTGGATAGTATAATTTCTTAACCCAAAGGGATTTTAAAATTTGCTTTTGGCTTTGTAAATCTTATCAAGCTTTCATTGTATCTTCAAGTACTTCAGTATTACAGAACAAGTAGACATTACTTCTCCCCTTGCCAGGTATATGCTACCAAATTTTCTTTTGCTGTAACTGTTGCTCAGTTAGCTCTCTTTTCAAACTAAATTGAGATCACCAATGTTCCCCACAGAAAACAGGTCAGTGTACAGCCTCTTGAAAGTAACCTAATCCATTTACCAGTGATTGACATTATGATTTAACAAATAAGACACTCCAGTTCTACCATGATATTCCATTTTTTCAAAGCACAGAGAATTGTTTCAGTTCTAAATTCCTCTGGACAGAACTTTACCTGACAGAATCTGTCTGGGGACTCCAGTGAAGAAGCACTGGTTTCTGCTACCTCAGGACCCCAAGCAGATGGTGTTTAGATGTGTAAGTCCACACAATGACATTTCCATAAAAAATATGCAACTTTGACTTGTCTGTAAAGTTCAGTGAATTGAAAAAAATAATCAATTTCAGAAGTTATTAAAACATACATGCAGTCATTGATTTTAAACTAATATATCAAACGTATCCATATTCAAATACAACGGCATGTTAGACAGACACAGACACATGCAAATACACACACATATATGAAAAATCACGAAAATCTCTGAAAATTATGCATGTATATACTATATGTACACATATAGTATGCATACCATTTTATATTTGGTTGAATTATTATTTAGAAAATTATCGAATAAAATTGTTCTTATTCCTGATGACATGGCCTGTTAAACGTCTTCTAGATGAGTGCAAGAACGAATAATCTCAAAAAGAAAAGCTTGTGATTCATTTTTCTTACTTGTGTGTTGTTGCCAGATTCATACCAGGTGAAGTGTGTTTTAAATAGTTTGCCTTAAGCATTGACATATGAGCTAGGATGAAAGATTACTATCCAAAAGGCAAATTCATTTATTACTAGTCGTGGTAGTATTTGTCACTTTATTCACTTGGTTAGCCAATATTTCACCCAGACTTTCACAGGGAATTAAACCATTGTGCAACCTGACAATAGCAAGAATATTTTTAGCAACACTGACAGGTATCAGGTATTTCTGTGTCTACATATCTTTAGTCACAATTCCCTTAACAGGTACTTTGGAAATAATCCCTTGGTAACACCTCTATCAGATGTTCTTACAACTTGATGGACAAACAGTTCTACACAGTAAAAGCTACACACCTCTCTACTCTCCATGCTAAGCTACAATAGCATTACAGCAAACTGACGCAGCAAATTGTTATAAATAACTTTCCATACAGAATAGTACTCTACAGTAATCTACTTGTAGAGTGACAACCTCATGCATTATTAATGCCATATCTGAAAGAAAATGTTGCCATCTCAAATGTAAATGATAGAAAAGTGTTCTCTGTCATAATGATGACAGAGAACCTACACATTCAGTAACTGCCTAAATTTTGGATTCAAGTAACAGAAGTGAAAGGAAGATCTGCAAATAACATTCTCCTCTGTATTTCTTTTTCCTAGCACACAACTTTGATTTTTCCCAGGGTTAGTAGTGCAAATAAATAAAACTTCAGTTTTTGTGAGTTTACAAACAAACAACCTCTTTTAATATTTAAAAAAGTGGACTAAGTAAAACCAGAAACACTAAATCAAAACTGAAAACAGGTCTGGGTTTGTTTTGTTTTTTCTTTTAATTAACAGAAACCCTCAAAATTTATTTACACTTAAACATTTTTACAAATGCAACTTTCATCAAGGCACTTTTTCATCAGTTCTTTTTGAAATATCTAGTGAGTTTCCTATAGGCTTTAATTGTACTGGCTGCTGTATGGGTCATTATCTTCAGAAAACATTAGGTGAAATTTATCATTTGCTTCTTCTATCCACCTGCTGAAGGATCCTTAAGTTTCAGCTGGGACTCCAAACAGGGATACCCCTAGTTCACTTAATGCTTTGGGACATGTATGCATGCCAAAAAGGTTGAATGCCACTGCAACTTTAACCTATTCCTATGGCAATGTAGCTTGACAAGTGCTGACCAGGCAGCCCAAAAATACATCTTAGAATAGCTTCAACCTGTCCCTAATTAAGAGTAAAAAGACTGGAGTTCAAGGTGCCTACAAATCAAACATGTAGTTTTAGGTCTTTAGAGAACTGAGGGTTTCAGGACACTCTTGGCATCTCAGAACACCAATAAGCAATCCATCCAGTAGTGAAGAAGCTTGAAACATTCCCAAGTAAATGTGTAATTATTAATGAAGACCCAAAATAAGAGAGGCAGAAAAACATATGCCAATCATAGACTGCAGACAAAGCTACTGTTGGAGAGAGGAAGGGGGCAAAGATCACAGGAGCCTCCCAGCAGGGACTTATTGAGTAAATATCCAAATGTCCTCAAGGGAAAAAAGAGCTATGCTAATGTTAAAAGTCTCTATTTTAGGAATATCCTAAGGCTTGAAGTGTCAATGTCAGCTAATGATCCAGAAATGCTGACATTGATACGTGAATGTTACCTTTCACAGAGGATCAGAGCAATTAGTGCAGTGCCCACATCAAATTCAGCATGGTGGAAAATCAAAAATGCTTCTGGACTTCAGGCAACTTTAAAACTGCATTAAAGGTCTCTTCTTTGTGACCTTCTACCCGAAAGTGTACTACAGCCTTTGAGGTCTGAGACCCTGAGTGTCAATCAATGCACATAGATTTGCATCCTTTACAAAACTAATCCTTTGTAAAAGATCAGTGCTTCTTGTCCCATGTATCTACACATTCTGCAGCACTTTACATAAGCTGATAAATTAAATGCCACAAAACTCATACAAAATAGGGACAGCCTATTTATTGTCTTGTCTTCTCAGGATTAGAAAATTTGTTGCTCTTAGATATGTGTGGGAAGGGTAGTCTATAAGGGGATTGCTGTCTATTTCTTTGAATTAGCTGCCCTTGCTAAAGCAGTACAGGGCTCATGGAAGGCTAACATTTAATATTTACCCCAGTTTTGCAGGAGAATTTTGTAGGCCACAATAAGTTCCAGGCTGTTGCAAAGATGCTGCTAATAAAACAAGAAAGTTATGCTGACATGATCTGTCCCTGCACCTTTATCTGTGCTACAGGTATATCACTGGGCTCCTAGATTCAAAACCTGGCCTCAGTAATGTCAATAAACACTTTTCCTTCAGACTTCAATTTTGATGTGGATTGAGATTTCATCACCAGAATCCAAATCCCACTGACTTCAGAGGCTTAAGTTCCTATATGTGGTTCTTAGCTTTTGATGTGTATAAATTCATCTTTAGAACCTCAGTCAGTCACTCCAGAGAGATGCTTGTCCTATCCCTCTCCTGGAGTGAGAGTAATTGCTCTCTGCCTATGCCTTTTTTTTTTTGGTCAAAAAAGGATCCTAGGGTTATCAGTTTAGGCTCTCTGAACCAGGACAACAATTAGCTATTTCAATAGTTGAGTGAAGTTCATTCTGCCCTGCAGGTGTAGCTGCCCAATAATGATTTAAGGTACATATGTCAAAAGCACTGCCTCAGCTGAGCAGTACCAAGTGTACCAGAGGGCTTACATATCCACGAGTTTGTTTATGCCTGCAGTTATGTTTCTGTTACTGGAAATGACCATAGCTCCACACGTCTCACATATGAGTATGCTTGGGGCAAGAATGGGAGACACCTCAAAAGAAAGCAATATCTAAAGGAAGTCAGGCTATTCAGCCTGATGAAGGACAGACGTAAGGCTGATGGTCTAATGTTAACTGGAAGTCCCTTCTTAATCTCAGAAAGTTTCACAAACTGGGATGGCCAAGGCAATTCTCTCCTGAATCTGCCTTTTCAGTGCACAGAAAGTTGTGAAAACCAGCTTAAGCACATATATTTCTTACACCTTATAGAGCACTATGTTTTGAATGAAAACCTATACACCAGCAAACTAAGCTTTTAAATTCATTAATTTTTTGTTGCATATTTAGTTTTGTCAACTAAACATTTGAATGTGGATATTAATTCATACTACCATTTCCAGAATTTATAAAATTACTCCAAATGGAGAAAATGGGCATCTGCTCTCAGGATACTGGCCTCGTTCAATGAAACAGTGGGTTTACGCAGTGTGCTTGTGGCTATACTGTAGTAAGCAGGTATAATACCATCAAAAAATTAGATCTTGACATTCCATTTCAAAATGAGCCTGATTGTTTTCTCTGCTGGATTCACAGCTAAGTGCTCTCTACACCACTGAATCTTACCCAGGCCAGGATTTCATTTTGAGTGAGGTTATAAATACCTGTTATTAATTCCCTCACATATATCCCACCAGGGTTTTTTGGACAGAGGATTTTTTTCTGATACACTGATAAAGTCTGCCCAGCAATCAAGCCAGTTTTTAGTGTATGCCAGTGTTTCTGCATTTTATCTCACTTCCATTTGGCAGAGGTCAGAGGTCTCGCTGTTAAAATGCTTTTCTATCTACAGTAGCTCTTAAACTATAGGCACAGGCTTGATTTAATTTGCTGCAAGTGCTGCTTTGTAGCTCCATAAATGTTAAAACTTGATCTGATTTCTTATTGTAAATACAGGTGGCAGGAGCCAGAGAGGAAGACATGGAGTAAGAGGGCAAAGATTTTGGAATGTCACCAGAGGAGCAGGTACTGCGTGCTGAAGAGGCCCCACCATATAATAAACTGTCAGAAAGTGAGAAGCAATATGCATTCTTTACTGATGGGTCCTGCCATATTGTGGGAAAGCATCGGAGATAGAAGGCAGCCGTATGGTGTAACCAACGACAAGTTGCAGAAACTGCTGAAGGAGAGGGGGAATCAAATCAGTTTGCCAAGATGAAAGCCATCCAGCTGGCCCTGGACATTGTTGAATGAGAAAAGTGGACAGTACTTTATACTGTCTCATGGATGGTGGCAAATGCCCTGTGGGGGTGGTTGCAGCAATAGAAGCGGAGCAACTGGCAACACAGAAGTAAACCTATCCAGGCTGCTGCACTGTGGCAAGATATCTCTGCCCAGGCGCAGAACCTGGTGATGAAGGATACACACTGTTTCTCCTGCTCCAAAAGATGGTTACAAGACTTGAAGCCCAACATAATGGACTGAATGAATTCAGCAGCTTTATAGGGATTGGTCCATATACTAAGGAATGATCTCTCCCTCTCTGTGGGTATATATATATGTATATATATGTATATATGAGACAAATATATATATGAGATAAAGGCAATAGTATATTGAAAAATGTGAGATCTGAGCATGAAGTGAATGGTATGGCATAAGGAGTGGATATTGTCCTGGCTCAACAGTAGCAGTCATTTTCCTCCTTCTTAATAGCTGGTGTATGCTGTGTTTTTGACTTTCAGCCTGGGAACAGAGCTGATAACACCAATGTTTTTAGCTGTTGGTAAGTAATGTTTACTCTGACCAAGGACTTTGTGAGTCTCACACCATGCCAAGGAGGAGGGGAAGTCAGGAGGAAGCAGAGACAGGACACCTGACCCAAACTAACCAAAGACGTATTGTCCTGGCTTCAGCAGTAGCAGTCATTTTTTCTCCTTCTTGGTAGCTGGTGCAGTGCTGTGTTTTGACTTTCGGGCTGGTAATGGTTGATGATAGTTACTGCTCAAATGTTTGGTTTGTCCAAGGCCTTTTCTGAGCTCATACTCTGCCAGAGAAGGAGGGAAGCCGGGAGGGAGGAGAGACAGGACACCTGACCCAGGCTAGCCAAAGAGGTATTCCATACCACAGCACATCATACCCAGGATGCAATTGAGAGTTACCCGGAAGGGCTATAGGAGCTCTGTGGGGATGGAGGAGGTATCGATCAGTGATCGGTCGGGCAGGGTGGGGTGAGTTATGGGTCGGTGGCTGGTGAGATGTTGTATTCTCTTCACTATTATCATTATTATTTGTAGTTGTAGTAGCAGTAATGATTTGTGTTATACCTTAGCTGTTAAACTGTTCTTATCTCAACCCATGGGGGCTACATTCTTTGGTTTCTCCTTCCTAACCCTCTGGGAGTTGGGAGAGCAAGGGGGGAGTGAGTTGACGAGCTGTGCAGCTTGGTTTTAAACCACGACAGGTATTCCATACCACAGCACATCATGCCCAGTATATAAGCTGCGGGCAATTACCCAGAAGGGTTAGATCACTGCTCAGGTGGGGCTGGGTGTCAGTCAATGGGTGGTGAGCAGTTGTATTCTCTTCCCTTGTTATTTCCCTTATCATTATTATTACTGGTGGTAGCAGCACTGGTTTGTGTTATACGTTAGTTACTGGGCTGTTCTTGACTAGACCTGTGGGAGTTACATTATTTTGATTCTCCTCCCCATCGCTCCAGGAGCCAGGGGAAGAAGAAGGGGCTGGGGAGTGAGCAAGTGGCTGTGTGGTTCTGAGTTACTGGCTGGGCTTAAACCGTGACAGTTCTTTGTGGCACATAACTTTGAATGAACTTTTCACAGCATTTAGTTGCCTTTTAAACTCTGAATGTATATTATTCTGTTGGAAAATATTAGAAGACTAACAGTACTGGACATAGCACAGAACATTTAGGGGAAAAAAAATCAAACAAACAACAACCACAGAATGGAAATGACAAGCAAATAATTCCTAATGCCTTTTAACTGTTTAAGAGTACCTAGAATATTTTGAAAAAGAGAAGGGAAAGAGAAAGGGAAAGGGAGAGAGAGAAAGAGAAGGAGAGGGAAAGGGAGAGAGAGAAGGAGAAAAAGAGGGAGAGGGAGAAGAGAACTTTTTGCAGAGCAACATCTTGTACAAGGCAGCTACATCTCTGGGCAATAAAGGTCACTGCATCGTTATCTGGGGCAATTTTGCTAAAGCATGAAATAGCATATGCATTTTCTTAAATTTAGAACCTGTTAATATGTGTTGGTGTTGTTCTTAAAGCAAGTACCCACTGTGCCTTTGAATATCAGAAATTTGTGCATGGGTGTGGTTTCTGTGAGAGTCATGGGCACAAGGCAAATTGCATATTCATGCTCAGATATACTCAGTTTACTTTAGTAATACCAGTTATTTTTATAGTGGACCAAGTTTTATTTCCATAAAATACACTCCAAGATATCCCTTAATAAAAAACCTGCATTTCTAAAATTGCTTAACATAGTATTTGGAAACTATAGGAGGCATGTTAATGTAATATGCCCTGCAAAGAAAATATGAATCTGACTGGTAAAATCTGCATGACTTTTTTTCAATAAAATTTTTCAACTGAAAAATAAGTTATTTGCTTTGTGAGAAAATAAATGAACGTTTTTAAAGAACTGATACATGAGCCATAAAACTTGATTTTGCTTTCATGCTTCTGAATATCATGCCTATGTATCTAACAGGTCTTTCTGGAATTGATAAAAAAGTATTCCACATTGTTCTTGCCCTGTACATGGACCACTTTTTTACTTTGTAATTTAGCAAGGGACATAAATGTGGCATAATGAGAAAACAACAAGAAAATGGAAAAAGGAACAACAAACCCAAACACAAACTTTTAACAACAAAATCACAAACAAATGCAATCTTCTAACTAAAATCCAGTGTTTTATTGAAAAAGCATTTCCAAAAGGCTATGGCACCCCTTTCCACTATTTCTCAGTATATAATCACATACCACACATTGAAATGTACACCATTAGGTGAAAGATCCTCTGACAGGTGGGCAAAGACAGAGCTGTAACACAGAACCGTAAGAATACAGTATTGACTAACATTGTGCAAATACCAGAAAAAGCACCTGAAGCAGAGAACAGTGACACAAGAAACAGCAGCAGCCAAATAATCTGCAAGTGCCAGCTCTACAAGGTACTATCAGATGCAATGATTTCACTTTGCAAGTGTTAAAAGACACAGCCTACGTGTTTTCCTAAGTGGTTCCAGAAATTCTAAATACCTTTTCTTTCACCCCTTGAAATCAGAAAAGCCCTGACCTAAGACACAGAATAAGATGTTTTCAGACCAGTTCACCATTCCAGCTAGGCATGTTTCAAGACTTCTTAACTCGCTAGTACATTTTTGCAGTGACTTGGAATATCCTTTAATGTATCAACCTCCTTAAAGTAGTCATTAGGGCTTAGAAGTGGCACCGAGGGCCAGCTACAACGTGTTCAAGCAAGACTTGGTTAAGAGGACTTTATTCGGAAAGTAAAAGGAAGAAGCAGTTGAACTGAAATGTACCGAACGGTAGGTAGATTATCAAATGCCAGGATATACTGAGGTCTTCCCCTCCCTCCCAGCTAAGGACAGAATAATGTAGTTAGATGGGTCATAGTAGTCAGTTGAAAATGACACTAAAAGATATTAATGTGCTGTTTTTCCCACAATATATTTGCCCCAAAGTAGGATGGGGGTTAAAGTCCATCTTACAAATTACAAGAAGGAAAGGGGTTGTTGCAAGTTCAAACAGTTTAGCCAAATCCGAGACAGAAGGCAATTTTCACCTCACAATGAAGTAAGTAAATAAGAAACGGAACAAGAATAAATCCGCAGATAACTGTGGGAAGCCTGTTGATGGTGCTGCTGATGCTAGTAGGAAGCAGTGAAGGACAAGACGGTTAGTGATGAAAGGTGGGGAGGGCAAAGATAGGAACACAACAGAGAGGGTTACCGACCTAAAGCTTGAGGAAATTTTTACAGCTAGAAAAGGCATGCTTTGTCACAAAGTAGGAGCATCACTTAAAAACTCTGTCTAACATGGGCACTCATAATTAACAAGCTTCTCTTGCTTGTCAGCATGATGAAAATGTGCTGCAGGGAAAGTTTTTAACAGAGCCTTTTAACATTAAACTTTATCGATACACCACAGTTATTTTTGCACCACTTGGCAGTTAAATTGCTTTTTCTCCTCCCCTGTGCTGCTTTCCAGCTGCATTTTTTCTCACAGGCATCTTACAACCCATTTACGCAATGGGGCTTATGGAACCTGATGTTCTTTCTATAACAAAGCAAAGACATCAGTACTGTCCCATACAATGCAGCTCAGCAGTATCCTCAATTTCTGCCTACTCCTCATGTCTTTCTGTTGCATCTCTGACACCTGCTATGTAAGTCAGGCAGTCAGTTCCTTAAAACAAGTGTTTCACCTACAGAGGTAAAAAAAGCTAGAGTCCTATGTGGAAAAAGAGTATTTTAAACCAAAAGCCATTATAGCCAAACAAGTAACCCAGGGCAAAACAGGTAACCTAAGTCAAAAGTGCCTCTGGACCTTCAGTTCTTCATGCTGAGGGTTACCCAATGGAAGTCAGTTTGCTGTGAAGGAAAGTACCCAGGCATAGGTGCTGTCCTTGGACAAGTACAGGGACAACAGAGACCTTACAGAAGCCTTAAGTGTCCTCTGTTTACTGGGTCTGCTGGCCAAATAGAAAGTGCCTAAGGAAGAGCTTTGCTCTTGCTTAGTTTTTTGGGTCTGCTCTATTTAAGTGGTGATCTACAGCACTAGCAGTGTGTGGTGTAGTCTGTGCAGTCTGTTGCAGTTGCTGTTTCCTTTTTTTCCCTATCAAGTTATAGTTTCCTTTCCTTCAAGCTTGCACAAACCTACAATTAAGCCAACACATATAATTTTACATGTATGTATAGCACATCTCTACTCAATAAAAGGAAACGTGGGTTATTTTTAGCATTAATATCAAATATATGGTAAGTGATACAAGTTTGAGACTGATGATCCATTTTTCTATTTTTACTTTTTGCCTTCTTTCCCTTCAGACCCACAGCCCAAGAAATAGCCTCTAACCCAGGAATGAACATTATGCAGCATACGAAACAGTCATCATGATGTTTATGTAAATAGTAAAGATATGAGGTGCCAGAAAGAAGTATGAGGAGACATGAGAAGGTAAGAAAAGGACAAAGACTCACTCTATTTCAGTTTATGCTCATTCCATACACCAGAAACCTTTTGTTTTATGCTTCTCAGATTTCTTTCAAGGTAAATATATATAGGGAACAAGAAAGCAATCAATATTATTAAATATGAATAAAAGATGACAGGGTAGAAGATTATAAAAATTAGCTATATTTCAGTTTTCTAAGAAACAACTGCAGAAATAGAACAGGGTAGGTCCATCACTTGTTTCCATGAGGGCAACTTGCCAGCCAACATGTCCATGACTAAAACTTACCTTTTTAGTGCACCAGAATGTTAGTGCAATGCTTTAAGAGGCAGAAAAAAATAAATGTAATTTTGATTTATTTAGTTGAAGGCCATATTCAGTACACCTCTTCCTCTAGTGATAACTTCCTCTGTCTAATACAGATACCTTATTTTTATTATCTTCTTCTATTGCTAAGATAAAAAAAAGCCCACAGATTAAAACTGACCATGTGAACTCTTACACTCCGTATATCACAATTAATTTTGCAGCTGGTAAAATGTACTTTAATCCTTCTCTTTCCCCAGCCAGCAGTTCCTCATTTTTCTCCATATTTACTGGTAGTTCTTCTGTTCTTTTTTTCCTGGGAAATAAACAGAATCCATTGATTTCTGGAGGAGAGGTTACAGTAGTTTTCACAAGCATTAGTGGCACTTGATCAGACACATAGAACTCCTTTTATAATACTGAAGGTAGCACTTCAAAAAACCTTAGATGGCAGAAAACAACTTAGCTATTATTTTTATTTCTGAATATTTGGGAGGTGCTCACGCACTACAGTGCAGAGAACTACTTAAGAATTCCATGTCCTGCTTTCAGCTGGGATAGAGTTAATTTTCTTCCTAGTAGCTGGTGCAGTACTGTGTTTTGGCTTTAGTCTGAGAACAATGCTGATAATACATCGATGGGCTTAGTTGTTGCTAAGTAGCACTTACCCTGATCAAGGACTTTTCAGTCTCATGCTCTGCCAGTGTGGAAGAGCATAGGAAGCTGGGAGGAAGCAGAGACAGGACACCTGGCCCAAACTGGCCAAAGGGGTATTCCATACCACAGCATGTCATGCCCAGTATATAAACTGCGGGGAGACACCCAGAAGGGACAGACTGCTTCTCAGGTCTGGCTGAGTACTGGTCAGTGGGTGGTGAGAAATTGCATTGCGCAACACTTGCCTTTCTGGGGTTTTATTCCTCCCTCTCTTTTACCTTTTCTTATTAAAATTATATTTTACTTTATTTCAATTATTAAACTGTTCTTATCTTAACCCATGCATTTTACCTTTTTACAGCTGTTCTCCTTAATCCACCAGTGGTGAGTGGGTTGGGGAGTGAGCAAGCAGCTGTTTTGGTACTTAACTGCCAGCTGGGGTTAACCATGACACCTAGGCTTAGAAATGATCCCATCAGCCTTTTCAACAATTGAAACCTCTCCCCCATTGGTGAATACACCAGTTAAGTACAGTACATGAAAATGAAATTTAGTCGTTCCTCTATGGTCATGATTACAGTAGTAGGTTGGTTGGGTTTTTTTTGCCTAAGACCATTATTTGTGCCCTTTTCCCTGGTAAGCCCCATTTCTAAGGCAATTACTTATTGACACATAAGCTTAAATATTAAATATACCTTTTACTCATAGCCTCTGTGACCCTCCATAAAAACTGCAGAATACTGCTATGTATTAAGAAACTCGGAGTCTGAACAGAGAAAATAAATGAGTTCGTCCATCCATTATCCCCTCTACAGCTATGTTTTCGTGTCTATTAAAAGGCCTCTGTTACATCTTAATTCTGATTCTTTTTTCCTCAAGAATTTTGATCAAATACCTAGTTGACCTCTTTTTTCTTTTCAAGTTTTGCTTTTATTTTTCCCTTTTTTTTAAAATTAAATGCTTATGTACAGTTTTGGTTTGCCTTTTTTTTTCTGGAAATTACGCAACACTGTAATATATACCCAGTATACAGAAGAAAGAAATGTACAGTCCATAAATGTTTCAAAGAATGACATGACCTAGCATCCCTCTTTAGTGAAAAAGGAGCTGATAATGTTCTTATGACTAGATAAAAACTGAGGATGTTTAAGAAAGGCAAAAAGCTCTGAAATACTGCCAAAAGTACTCATCTTCTCTAGATCTTCTCTTGATCTTCTGTACAATAACTACTGATATTTTCTCACAGTTAGGGAAAAGATCCAAAGGGTGGCATTCATGTGAGGGAGATGGGATAGCGCATTTCTAGAAAACCTAGAATTATTTTCTCAAAAGTTTCTAACTCCCACATGAATTAAAAAAAAAAAAAAAATGATATAACATTTTAGACAAAATATTCAGAAGAGCAATGACTATGCACAACATTTCAGAGGAAAAGGCTGAGCAAGCAAACACTAGTGTACACTGCTTCACAGTAAATGGGTTCCAGACACTGCCGTGTTTTTTGCATTCTCTCAGCGACAGATCAGTCTAAGATAATGGTAGCATCTGGATGAGGGCAGATGGCTAAACTGTCAAATAATGACATTTTACAAAATTTCAGCAGTCTAAGCTCAATATGGTTCCAGTCCCAAAGGCAGACAGGTAAACAATGGTGCAGAAGTTATATCGCTAGCATATAAGATTATTGATTCTAATTATTCTAGGGGAAAGAACTCTTCTCAGAAGATTAGGCTGACAGGAAGATTGAGAGCTCTCTCAAAAAGAATTAGATGACTTCTCCCTGGTTTTGTTCAGGCATCTATTTGTCTACATTTTCACCTCAGAGGAGCTTGTTGTGATGAGCTATGATAAAATGAAACTTCTCATGGTTAAGATGTTTGCATCCACCATTTGTCTGTGATTCATCTTTCAATGCAAAACTTTGCATTGGGCTCCAGAAATTCACCACTGAGTCAGGGATAGATGCTAAAAGACTTTGTCCTTATACCTGGAAGTAAAAAATTCTTACTGTCTGTATAGTTTAAAGGAAGAAATTAATTTGTGAAGATACCAGATAATGGTAGTTTATATTGTGGAGACAAACTGAAACGTTTTTTCCACCCAGTTAAACTTACATGGAGGCAAAGTATAGAGTTTTGAATAGTCACTGCTAAATCTATACAAAATCAGAAACAGGTTTCAGAAACTGACTTTATCTGCTGTGTAAACAGCTCAGAACAAATGGAAAGACATCCACTCCACCAGAAAAAGAGCTACTAGGCTCCTAAATCTCCTAAATATGTATAAAATCAAGCTTCTGTAAAGAATAAGGAAAAAAAATCTTTTTTTTTTTGTGGTAAATGGCAAGTGTTTGAAAGTGAAGTCAGAAAATAAGAGAGACTAACTAAGAATTTCTGTTTCTCCTATTGCAGCAAGCTGCTTTAGTGGTGAAAAGTAAACTGTAACCTACAGTTTGTAGAGACATTCTTGAAAAGAAAGTGAAGAGTCCTAGCTGAAGTTTTACAGCTGTCAATGACCACTGATACCATTAGCTATGCAGTTACCCGAGTGACAGTACAGCATTACAGAAATGACTAAGCGATTCTTCTCTCTCTTTGCTCCCTGCTCCTGGATATTAAAGTGCAGTTGTTTCCCAGCCCAGTACATGCTGGTATACATAGCTTTGCAGATTGTTAATCTGTCACCTACCTTGTTAAACTTATGTCTACCATGCTCATACAAAGCACTTTCCCAGAGAATGGATAGATAGACCTGTGAAAGTCAGATAGGCAGACAGACAGACCTATCAAAACATAAAGGAAAAGAAATAAAAGAGCCATTTTGCTGGAAATATTAATAATATCAAAAATATTATTATTTTTTCATCTTTTTATTAATATCATCTATATAAATTTCTGCGCTTTACAGTCCTTGACAGATGTGAAAAATTACTGGATGGTGTGAATTAGCTGGTTCAACCTAAATAAAATCATAGTAATACTCGTTGGCAAAGGAAAGACTTTAAAAGTGTAAGTGAAGGAATAAGGAAACCTGATTTTTTAAAATTGTATATTATCGCTGGTATGGCTCTGAATGTGCATTACATATTATATTCACATTATTTTTCTGAGTTCATACTTGGCAACAGTAACTCAGAAGCTTTTACTATTCCTTTCAGATACTTCTTTTACCATTTTTATTGACACAGTGATAATATTGAGGATTTCTTTAAAAATGTCCATTCTGCTAGGATATATTACAGCAATATCCATAGCTTTACCATCTGCAGAACAGAATAAACTAACCTTGGTGTGCCTTGACCCTATAGCTGAATGATGTCAATGCATATGCTATTAATTATGTAATAGTTTAGAGCCGGCATGGTAGCTCTGAATTAACTGACATTAAACAGTGCAAAGTCTTTCTTTCCTCCATTTATACGCTCACTCTTGACACACGGAATAAAACTTCCAGTGTTAGAGCCACAGTTTTCTCAAGAAAACCTTATTCCTCTGGAATTTTACTTTCTCAAGAGAATCATTATTGCCTAAAATGGGACTTGAACTTTCCGACTTACTTTGATAGCAGAGATTACCAGAGGGCAGGTGCTTAGAGTGTATAACTCTACCTCAGTTGTGTATATTGGAGTGAATTCACGTATTGCCTGTCTCTTGTAAAAGAGAATCATTGCTAACTTTCAGGTACACAAATTTAGATTTAGCTTTCTGTAAATTACTGACTCAATAAGGGGTAACTTTCTTCAAAAGAATCAGGGTAAGATCCCACAGTATATATGCAGCTGTCTTTGCTCATGTTAACAAGAAGTCACTTGATGTGCATAGTGTTTATGGCATAGAGTAAATGTAGTTCTTAACAGTGATAGTAAGGACAGCAGAATCTGGCATATATTTATACAGTATCATGGGTTTTGAGAAGAATTGTATTGATTACTCATGGAAAACTGTTGCTGGGCATGTTCACAGTGTGCTTTTTTCATAAAGAATTTTATTATTAATTACAGAATCTCATGCTCTCCTCTGGTTAGTACTAACATGTTAAAACTATCTTCCTAAGTTCAGAATTCACATTTAGCATGGTTTATATGCTCTGTGTATAATCACACTCATAAGATAAAGCTACAACTTATTACACTTTACATACTTGCTACATTTTACTGATCATCTTGACCTAAAATCTCTGTATTTTGTTTCTTATTTCTAAATTAATTAGCACTCCCACTTAGGAACAGTAAATAAGCAATTTCTTTCATATGAGCTGAAAGAAAACAAGAATGGAAAAGATACTGAAGGGCTGATTTAATCAGTCTCTTTGCCAAAAAAATGAGTAAACTATAGCTAAAGTACTCCACACAAACATTTGTCTAACCTTTTGTTAAAGCCTTGCATGATAGAAATTCCACAACTTGCCTTAGGTAATATATTTCTACAATCAAATACCCTTACTGCTTTTACCTGTCCTAAATGTCACTAGCTGCAATTTAAGCCCTCAAGGACCTCATACTTCAATTAGAAGTGGGATTCAACTATCTCTACAGGTAGACCTCAGTTTCATAAACTTCTTGAATCAGCTTAAAAATCCCTTGCAGAGTACAAAGAAATTGAAAATAAAAATGTATACATACAATAGCTTAAGGTCTTGCTTTTCATGGTTTCACATGCCAAAATGGGACAAGCACCAGGGTAGACAACAGCAGAGTAATTTATTTTTTATGTTACTCTGCCTTAAATTAGGAAAAGGTTAAGCTGGTAGTGTGTAAGTATTTAGGTAAATAAATTGTCATCAACCCAGCAATCAAAGTTAGAAAGATGGGATAAATCCAAACTACATAGGCATAAGCTAATTCATATTCATAATCTAAAACTTTCCATATACAAAGGCATTTTGAATATATAAAAATCCTGGGGGAAAAAGGAAAAAGTAATATATCCTAAATAAGCATACTGATCTGTAACATCACAGCAATTAAGTGGCTAATGAGTACATATATTTGGGAGATTTCAATAAATTAACTAAGTAAAGATTGTTATAAATGATGCTGAATAATTATATGTCCATATTTAGAGAATTTCATAATCAAAAAATACAAAAACCTCTCATGAGATCTGTTTTCTCTGTATCATCTACACTATACGAAGGAATCAAATCCAAGTTGCAGTTGCACCTTCAAATGTGAAAGTTCTCCTAGCAAAGATGAATTTGCTCCCATTTCTCCCTGTATTAGCTCAGTGTGTAAACTTCTGGTTTCTGCCTTCAATAAGACCTGTGGTATTGTGGAGCATGAGGGGTCTATTCCAGAATTGAATTGCATTCAGGGTTTCAGTGATCAAACTGATCAGCTCTCCTTTAACTACAAAGATGGTTCAGGTATCTGTGGTCATATGCATACCCCTGTGTGCCTATACCCCCTATGTGCCTTAATCTGGAGCTGAAACTCTCCACACCTTGTGATTCTGTTGCCTAAAAGGTGCCATCAAGTGCCATTTCACATAGCTTGGAGTACCTCACCCAGCTTCCAGATCCTACCCCAAAGGTTAGAGGGTACTCTGTAGCTCATTTCTGCCGAATGTGTAAAGGTTTCAGATACATTATCTCATTCAAAATGGTGTTAGAAGACTGTGTTTTGATTACTGAATCTCTGTACCTTTGTCCAAAGATTAGCAGTTTAAGACTAAACTAGCCCCTCTTGACTCCTTCTATATTCAATGAAGAGGAGCAGGTAACCAACTTCAGCAATTTAATCAATGGAGCAAGATAGAAACTGGCTTCTGAACATGCTTATTTTTTCTCCAACAACTATAAAGAGCATGAAGATTGATTCACTTAGGCTGAAGAGCATTCAATTTTAGATGCTTAAATTATGACCTTATGAGTCATTACCAAGAATCATGTAATCAGTTCACTTTTTCAGTTACTTTTGCATAGTACCCTAGAGTTGTGTTAGAGAATCTAGGGTGTCATACCTTGTTTCCAGGACACAAGTCTCCTGTTTCATGAGCCTCCCACCCATGCAGATGTCGCAAGTATCACCAACAGCAAGACACACTTAAGTTTATGCACCTGAATCCTGTTTTATGGGTTATAAGGATATAAGATATAAGATATAAGGATATAAGGATATGGATATAGAGGTAGAGAGAAGTGTATAAATAGTAAAAGTGTATAAATGGTAAAAATCTGTCATGTTCATTTGAGCACCAAGAGCCTATAATTGTCCTGAGGAAACTGTAATCATCTTTTCCTGTAGTCATGCTCTGGCGGAGAATTACTGTACCCCAGCTTGCTGACTCATACCTGCTGAAAGATGGAAAGGGAAGCCAGTATGGTTTCTACAGTTTAGGCAGAGTACCAGAACTCATGCCTTTGATGACCTTAATTTTCATTGTGAACAGTGTTAAAAACATGATCTGCTTCTGCTTACTGTTAACAATGTTGGGGTACACTATGCAAGCAGCAGACAGCATCATGTCAATGTACAGGTCCTTATAGATATCTACATCATGCTTCAGAATGGAGGTGAAGATATTTTTGTGGATATCGCAGAAAGTAGGAGGAGGAGAGATCTTATAAAGGAAGATTGCAGAAAAGATGTTTATAGGCTTGTCAGGGCAATTTGAGACTGGCAGTGCACTCAGGACCCTGAGAAAGTCAGGGTGGTTTACTTTATAAAAGGCTGTCACAGAAAGAGAGGTACCTAAAATATGCAGGTGAATTATATGCACAGCTCATCCTCCCTTTTTTCACCTGGAAGCATATCAAGAAAAAGCTGTCAATCAATTAAACTCATGGCCAGCATATGTGAAAACAGTAAAACAAATATAAAATAACTATTTCAAATATTTCAAATCAACTGCCAAAATTTATGGACACAGAAAGTCATCATCAAATACTGTGGCTGGAGCCTTAGAAGGGATAAATAATTTTGCGAGCAGTTACAGATTTTTTTTTATTATATAAAGCAAAGACAAGAATGTATCCAGATCTCATGCCTAAGTTCACAGGTGTGGATCACCTGTCACCAAGACAGGCTTTTTCCTACAATGTATATCACTTTGAGATCAGCCGAGTGCAGTATGGTAAATTTTACTTTCCCATAATGCTTCATTTAACAGGCAATTACCAGAGGCTTGAGGCTTGTTTGGAAGGAACAATGGTCCATTCTCAAACAGCTCTAATGAATATATCAGGGGGAAAAGTCCATTAAAACAATCAAGTACAGAATTGTTTACCAACTATATCATAAGATAAAATAAATTAAAATTATGTTCATGACCAAAACCCCAAACAGCAAATCTAATTCCTTCAGCTGACTTATTGAATTTGTAGTGCTAAAGTCTGGGTCACTAAAGGAGTCTGAACTGTTAGGGAGGGAGACAGAAGTTATTGATTTAAACTGTCACCCTGTAGAACCGGTATGAAGATGTAAATCAAGGACCGTGCTTCAATAATAATAAATGTTTACTCTAATTCAGTATCTTTGTAAGAATGAGAAGCAAAGAAGCTTCTCCGTTCCGTGGCAAACTTATGCATTTCAGTAATATCTGTCTTTAGACAAGGCGGTTTATAAAAATGAAGTAACCTGTTAAGTGTATTTAAAGGGAAATAAAAATGTTAAATACTTAATGTGAGTGGGGACTGCTGAAAGTCACTGGGTTTGCTGCTTAGATCAGTTACTCTATATACTTATTTTTAAAAACGATTTTAAAAAGATTAAACAAGCTGACATAAAAAATAGGAAAAGCAACAGTAGAATTAAAAAGACAAACTTTTATTTTTTTTTAAAAAAAGAAGTGTCTAAATGAAAAAAATAGAAGAAAAATACCATAAAATTTGGCAAATTGAATGTAAAACCATCACACAACAGTCAAGAAAAAATAATGGGAAACTCCTCATAAAGGCATGGAAATAATAATACTAAATATTTTCTTTAAACATATTTAGGATGGAAAGCCTATCAGCAAAATGGCAGATGTGACCAAGGTGCAAAAAATCTCCAAACCCCCAAACAAACAAACTACCCCCCCCACCCCAAACAAACAAAAAACCACAAAAAAAAACCCAAAAAATAAAGCACCAAAAAAACAAGGAACATAAAGCTGAAGCAGAAATACTAAATAAATCCTTAGTATTCATCTTCACGTTGGAGGAGTAATCTATATTTTGGGGGGATACTATATTATACTAAATGCCAATAGGAGAAGTTTTAGATGAGAGTATTAAAACAGTAACAATTCTCCTAGACCAGCAATATTAACTCCAGTTCCAAAAGAATATTGCATTGGTGGATTATAAACTGTGCTTGCTAAATGAAAACTGACTTGCTACCAGAGGAATGAAAAATACTGTAAGGATGAATGTGGAAATCTTCATACCAGTCTAAGTTTTTCAGCTACAAAGCTGCTGAAATTTATGTGAAGAGTAAAATGAGTGGACATATGGATAAATGTGATATAATTGGGAACTGGGAGCACAGCTCCTGCAGCAGGAAGCCATGCCTCAAAAATCTATTAGACAACATGAACAATCACATGGAGAAGGATGTCCCAATAGTTCAATACAGTATTGCCAGAGATGCAACCGTAAATCAGATAAACTTGAGGAAATGGCTCAGCTCAGCAATGGGCAGAGATATGAAGTTGCCTTTCAGAAGTACAAATTAGCCCAAGTGAAGAGCCATGCTGATGCACCTATTGAGCCTCATAATTTGGCGAGAGGCTATTCAGCAAAAGCTTGAAGTGATTGGAACAATATTTTATTGCCATTGTAAAGAAGATGACTGTGAAACTGGGACAGCTGTAAGGAAATACAGCAAAGCACTAGGAATATATAGGTCTTCTCTGGGGAATTATGCACAGAAAAGCTGGTGCCCATACTCATAAGACCTGACCTGTGTAAAGCCCATGTAAGTCATACAAGCATTCTTAACCACTTTGCTTTTCAAGAGTCCTTGAAGAAACACACTTGTCTTTGAAGAAACACACTTGTCCTTGCAAGAAACACACTAACATTAAAGACAAGTGTATTATTGGCTACATCTATCCTACCTGGCTTAGCTTATACAAGAAATATAGGAGGTCAGAAGATTATCAAAATAGGAAGCCTTTAGAATAACAGTAGAGAGCATGGGGAAGCCCAGTGGTTCTGCTCCCTATCAATAATAAACTGGTTCATTTCTGCAACGGTCAAACTGGTTTTCTGCTTCTGTCATGGATAAAGGCAGACTGCTCAGCTGGGCATTCAAAGACCCACTGCCCCAAAACCTCCATGGACCACTTTTTCATCATCTTTAGAAGAGGATTCAGAAACTCACTGTGTCTGGTGAATAAACAGGTCAGAGCAAATGGAAAGATACCTGCTCTATCAAAAAAGAACTACTAAGCTTCAGTTATGTTTGCTTGCTGCCTTTTCACCATTCTTTGCTTCTGCAGTGTTTGGTAAGCCTCTGTCTATAAACTGGCAAAGCAGAGTAAAACTGTGATAATACACCAGTAGTCAACAAGCCATCCTTTAAAGAAAAACACTGCTGATAAGATAAACAGCTTGTGATGTACTTAATTATAATATTTCATACTCATTTAGCCATCTCCACATCACAGCACTAACAAAGTGTATTTCAAACAGGAAATAAGACTTCTTCCCACAAGTCCAGTCCAGAGGGCTAATTATAAAATAGCAACCTACCTGTTTTGTTTTGATGGTGAGCATATTTTTTTTCCAGTAGAATTTATTGAGCTCATTACCAAGCGTCTTATGAAGTGATTTGAAATGAGGCAACATTAAAGTGTTCTGAAAATCCCTTGTACTTAGTCATCTTGACACTTTGTTTGAACTTGAAGAATTAATATGAAATAACCACAGCAGCCAAATATTTCTGATTCTATTGTTTGACAGCACATTTAAAAGGTAAAAGATTATATGATCAAGGATTTTTAATCAGCACAGTAATTTGTAGGAGTGTCTCAAGGATTCATAACTTTGAAAAGACTAAAGGGACACGCCTGTGAGAAGCAAGACAGGTACAATGCATGTCAGCCTAGAATAACATGGCAATGCAAAAAAGGGAGTACAGCCACTGCTGGAACTAAAGGGGGTTTTATTGCTTTTTTAGAGGCAAGACTGAAAATTGAAAGATACACATCAAAGCCACTGCAGAACTCCACACACTGTACCTTATTAGGCTGGTTTTACCTTCTGTAATCACATTATATAACATGCATCGTCAGATTAACCTGCTCAGGTCAGCAGAGGGGCCACCATAAATATATTTGAAGTGAAGGCTGTGAAGGCTTTCAAAGTGATAAAAAAAAATAAAAATAAAAGGATAGAAAGAAGTAGCAAAATCTATAGCATATTAAAGTGAAATCTGAATAGCTTTGCTTTTCATCGTAATACACACACGTGCATTAGTGTTTGAACTAATAATTAGAGACAATGGAAATGCTTCTGTTGAAAGAAAGGTTTTAACATGATCTTTCACTCTAACTACAGTCTATTGTTCTGCCTACCTTATTACAAAGCCTTTAAAGGAAAGAGAAAATCATTTGTATGAGAACAAATGGGCACTAGCATTACAAACACTGAACGTATCACAGTGTGGCCTCTCCCTCAAAAGGGTAAGTGTCCCCAGATATGGTTTACAACAAAGAGGGGGCAGATGCCAGACAAATGCGTGCATCAAGGGTACAAGAAGGTCCCTCCTCCCTCTACATCTTTCGTGTGTCAGAGAAAGCTATTCAGACCTTTGATGGGTTCACTGTGAAACAAGATCTCTAGCAGAACAGCTTGGAACCTGTGATCCTCTGTAGCCTTCTTAGTATGCTTGATAGCCTTTTATGCACAACCTTAAACTAATAAGGAAACACTGAGATAGATGTGTTGGGCTGTAATCTGGAAAGAATTCATTAGCTAAGCAGGATCTAGCCAAGTCATTACTTAGGACAGCCTCTGAGGAATTCCCATGCACTTTAGAGAAGCAGTATCAGGTCCATGCTTTCCAAACCTGCACAGTTCTGTTAATAAAAGCTGATGCCTAAAAAATGCATACTCCCTAAAAAGCCAATATATTGCAACAAAACAAGATGAACAAAGCAGAGAGGAAAGGACTCGGAAACAAATTAGTACAATGGCTGGCCAGCTGCAGCATTCGCATCTCTTCACCTGTTAGCTGTTACATGGCTGGAGAATTCAGTACTTGATCTGGAAGGTGACTTGAGAAAGGATTTCAACAATAATGAGGTGTTGCTTTTTCCATCATAATTCAGAGCTTTGAGAATGTTTTCACCAACTAAAAGAGCAGCTTTCCCTCTAAATTTCTTACAGTAATGGCACATTATAATGTAGCTCAACTTACAGTGACATTTACTGTCTTAATGAGGATTTCAATGAACACTAATAGAATGTCAGAGTATGGTCTGCATTTTTCAAATTGTTTCCTGTTTACTTAAGAGATGGGACATCTCTGTGTTATGTTAAAGAAACAAGCATAGAGAAAAAAATATTAATCAGAAGAATTCTTTAAAGTATGTATTTTATATATTGTCATGATAAATTCATACCTTTTTGCTATTAATTTGAATCCATGTGAACTGACAGTGTCTACAACCCGTGACAATTTTTAGTTCAGTAGCTGGAAAAAATAACCTTGCCAGGTTTCTCCTCATGTCAGTCACAAAATGATGGGGCAATACTGGAAGACCTACAGTGCTGTCAAATATACTTTCCTGTAGTATGAAAAAAGAAAGGTGTTCAGAAGTCTTGTGTTGTCAGTTCAGCTTCTTATGCTCTTCTCAATAGTATTTAAAGATACGGACTTTTATTTCATCATTCAGGAAAAACATTACCCTTACTTTGAGCAATATCATATTGCTTTTGCCCTCAAAACAAATATTTGTTTAATAATTTCTCATTTTATATATGTTTTCTTCTTTTAAAACAGCAAATGTAAAAATTAATGAAGTTACCTATTATATACCTATTTGTAGGGCAAAAGCAATACAATGTTGCTCAAAGTTAAAATAGTTCCACAATGTACACAGAACAAAGAATTATTTTTATTCTATGACATAATTTTAATTGGCTGTCTTCCTTTGTGGAAGGTATAGCTGGTTTTATTTGTACTCTTTTGTGTGTTTTCTATGCTTCAACATCATATTTAGGACAATTCTGGATATGTTTTAGTTCTGCTTCTTAAGGGGAGAGCTAGGCCAGTTCATCACTGACATACACCATAGAGATATTTGGTTCAATCTGCAAAATATCTACCCTGAAAAAAAATCCCAAATGAGATACTGCCCAAGTCTATTTCAGCATGGTAATGTTTATGGTCATTTTATTGCTTATTTGATATAGGAAAAGCCTAAGTTACCCATTGCTTTTTACTTGTAAGTTTATCTTGTAGGACTGGTTGAAAACATAACATTGGAGTTTATATATAGAAGTGAAATCACAGTGAATTTCACGTGAGGGTAGCAAGAAAATTCTCTGGAGTGCAAAGTACCAGTAGGAGCATAGCTATAGACAGCATCACAGAATCCCAGAATCCCAAGGGTTGGAAGGGACCTCGAAAGATCATCTAGTCCAACCCCCCTGCAAGAGCAGGGTAACCTAGAGTACATCACACAGGAACTTGTCCAGGCGGGCCTTGAATATCTTCAACGTAGGAGACTCCACAACCCCACTGGGCAACCTGTTCCAGTGCTCTGTCACTCTTACAGTAAAGAAGTTCTTCCTGATGTTAACGTGGAACCTCCTATGCTCCAGTTTACACCCATTGGCCCCTGTCCTATCATTGGATATCACTGAAAAAAACCTAGCTCCATCATCCTGACACATGAAGCATGGGCTGCTGCCACTCTGGTGTTTCTTGGACAGAGATGTCAAATGAGGGTAACTCCAAGAATTACAACTTGTGCCGGTCAATATGAAGAATGATAGTGAGCAGCAGCATCAGAAAAGTTCATGCTTTCCAATCAGATTTGGGCACTGGCGCAGTTGGAAAGATTGTGAATGTAGCTGACAGGTGAGAGAGAAGGGAGGTCAAAGTTTCACTATGGCTGCAGATGAAAGTATAATCCCAAATTGCTAATGTCTGAGAGTACATAATAATCCATACTATCTTTTCATTTTTCAGACCAATGAGACCTCACATTTTTTCCCTAGCCTCATGATCATCTGTTTTCACTTGTGATTTTTATGAACTACAGCTCAGACACTTTAATGAAATTTAGTCGTGGCTGTGCTCAGTCTACGACAACAGACTGACCGGGGAGCCAAGGATCTTTATTCTGTTTTAAGAGTCATCTTAAGCTGAGGCCAACAGTAAGTTGGGTCTCCTGCCTCCTAGGAAAATGCTCTAGCCACATAAAGGCTATATCAAAGCCTGTCAACAGCACCACCACCAGTCTGTGAGGTTTGGACAGAAGTGAACCTGTTAGCTGGCATTCAGACGGCCCACAGAGAGCTGCAAAAGGAGCACCAGAGCACTCATT